>NW_022985369.1:689530-743747 GCF_010093625.1 Macroventuria anomochaeta
GGAACAGCGTCAGTGGCGGTGTTGCTTGGCGAGGATGGCGTGTAAGGACCGCTTGATGGAGGAGCACTGGAACCAGGATAGCCAGAGGTGGGAACGGCATCTGTAGCAGTGTTGCTCGACACCGACGGCGAGTTCGAGCCACTGGGGACGGCACTGGACCCAGGGTACCCGGAGGTAGGGACAGCATCGGTATTGCTTGACACTGACGGGGAGTAGGCACCGCTTGACGGGCTGGCACTCGAAGCTGAGTATCCGGAAGTGGGGATGGCATCAGTCGCAGTGTTGCTCGGCGCTGAAGACTGACCGTAGCCGCTCGAAGGCGTAACACCAGAAGTGGGCACAGCGTCTGTGTTGGTACCAGAAGTGGGCAGGCTCGAGGCTGGTCCAGTGGTCGTCAACGGCTGAGAAGGGAGGTAGCCAATCGAGGAGCCAGAGGCTGACACTCCAGGAGGGAAAGAGGTGGGAACAGAGTTGGTCAGACTACCAGGCAACGAGGCCGAGCCACTTGGGCTGGGTCGTGGCACAATGACTGTGTCAGAGCCGGAGGGGCCTGTGGGCAGCGCCGAGGTCTGAGCAGGAGGAGTGTAAACGCTCGAGGGCCCAGATGCACCTGGTGGGAATGAAGTCGGTATCGAGTCGGTACCTGTGACTGACAGAGAAGGGTTGGGCGAGATCAGGCTGACCGAGAAGTCAAGCGACCGTGAGGGACCCGTAGGCAAAGCCGAGCTCTGAACAGGAGGGACATAGGCACTCGAAGGACCAGAGGCACCGGGCGGATAAGAGGTAGGAACCGAGTCAGAGAGTGTGTTCGTCGTGCCTGGCGAGCTGGTGGAGAGAGCTGGGCTGAGAACAGACGATGGCGCGGTTCCGGACTCAGGTGGCTGAAGACCAGGAGTCGAGGTAATTGGGCAGATCGTCGTCGTTACGCTCATAACGGTAGTCGACGTGAACACCTCCGTGGCGCTAGCAACAGGACAGTTGGTAGCACTCGCAGCACACTTAGTGATGGTGTATGTTGACGTCGTGTAGACTACAGTGGTAGTAGTGCCGTCTGCAAAAATGGTTAGCAAAGCTTGGAGAGACATGCAAGAGCTAGGAAGCACTCACCATCTCGACCGACGAGAGGCTGGAAGGCAGATGCAGCACCTCCGAAGAGGGCGGCCAGCTGGAAGACCTTCATGGTGAGGCAGTGCCAGTGGTGATGCGAGAGGATAAGGAACGGATATGAGTTGAGCAGCAACAGACTGAATGTCAATCGCCCTGGGCTGGATAATGAGTGTAGAGAGTCGGTGGAGGGAAGAAGAAGATCAAGAGCTGGACGATGTTATGAAGAAAGCGAGCGAGAGTGCCAAGACTGTAGCGTCGATTTGCAGAGCAAGAGGGAAGTTGCTGCGGGACCACAACAAACAACAACGGGACCAAAGCGCTTCCAGTGAAGCTGCTGCTGCGAGATTGAGATTGCGCCTACGTTATTGAGCATACAAATGGCCTCTCGAGCGCAGCTCCAACAACAACCCGGGCAGGTGCATGTCTGGCACGTGATAGCACCTTCACTGTCCAGCGTCCGGCAAGGCCCCGTCTTACAGCCCAATTAGCTCGCTAGGACGGAGCACACGTCAAAGGCTGCACAGAAAAGTTATTGGAGCCGCAGACTAGTGCTCAGAGAAGCAAGTTAGGCTGCCTGCATTTGCACTACAGCAGTGTTCCCGTTGTGTGGACAAGACGGTGACACTTTGGTAAACACAGCACAGACGCAGTTGCCCCACCCGCCTTGCCGCCAGCCTCTCTTTCACCTACACTTTCGAGCGCTTTCCAGGACTCTGCGTCACCCTTGCGCGCCGAAATATCTGCTGCAAACGCGTCTCGCCGCCTGCGCCCAGCTCCCATTATAAGCTGCCTTCCCCCCGCCTCTTCCGTCTTTTTCCCACGACACACCTTCAACTCCATCGCGCAAGCATTCGTCCACGCTGCAGAAATATCAAACATACTTCCAGCTCTACCGCATCACCAATTCAACAAGCTTACCGCTATCACCATGGTTGCCTTCAAGGTTCTCGTCGCTGCCGCGCTCGCCTGCGTTGTTGTTGCCCACGATACTCCCCATGACAGTAAGTGCGCACCATCAACTCTGTGTAGCTCAGGCTAACGTGCTCTGTAGCCGCTTGTGTCGCCCCAGTCACCGTGACTGTCACCGAGACCGTGTGCGGCGCGCCTGGTGTGCCTGTCCACACTCCTCCCGCGGCTCCCTCCTACGAGGCGCCTCCACCAGCTCCTCCGGTCACTTCGGTCGAGTCTACGGCGACTGCTCCTCTGAGCGGCCCTCCGGTCGAGACCGCCACCGTCATCCCACCTGCTCCCCCTGCGGAGACTGGTGTCCCGTCTGTTGGTGTCCCTCCTGTTGGTGTCCCTCCTGCTGTCCCCTCTTCCGGTGTGGTCCCTTCTTCTGGCGTGGCTCCCTCGTCCGGCATCGAGACCTCCACTGCGTCGGCTCCTGGTACGACTACGGCTCCCTCCTCCACGGCTGCCGTTACTCGTCCCTCCTCATCAACTAGCACTCCGGCGGAAGTCTCGACTGCTGGTGCTGTCCTGCCCACTCCATACCTTGGTCTGGGCTCGCTGATCGCTGCTGGTGCTGCAGCAATGGCCTTCATCGCCTAGATATCAGCCACTCTTCTACAACTCATCATGGTCAGGTCTGTGTTGAGATGAACCATGGTGCCTTCAGAACCTCCCACTCCCGTCTCTTTTGAGGATGGTATGTTTCACCGGCGGGTTTCACATTTCATGATACGATCTTTGGATTTGGCGGGTTCTTGGTAGGGCTTCATTCATCGATGAACAACTATACATGGCTAGCATGTCTATAGCTCTCTTCTCGATGCATCATAATACAATGTGACTTGGTCACTGCTTTCTGAAAACATCGTTAATGTCTTGCGTGATGTGTCTTACCTCGATGCTGCCGTGTTTGCTACCTTGGTCTGATAGCAGTGTCTACGCGGCAAGTCTCTGTGACACCTGCGCCACTCTCTGTTCGCTATCCACTCTACGATCTGCTATCTTGCAGCCTCTGGTTGCATGTTTGTGAAGTCTGGTATCAACTCATTGTCAGTTTTAAACTCGTGAAGTTCTTCGGTCTGTCTCTTCTGGCGGAAATTTTCATGTTCAACGCATTGCACGTACCTGTGGATATCACGACGCGATCCTTGAACTCTGAGTTTTTAACGTACGCCTCGAATTGGCGCTCTCGCTCTGCCTTTCGCTCCTTCTGATAGTCAGGGTGACCTCGTGAACACAAAGTGTTCACGGAGTCGATCAGCTTGTGGCTGTCTTGTAGGATGGTGTTGTCTTCGCCTAGGATCTTGACGATTTCACGGGCGACGGTGAGCTTACCAACGCCTGGGAAGCTGCTGGTGTAGATTATTGGTGCACTGGTTAGTGGGGACTGGGAAAGGAACTGGCCGTAAGACATCGTGCTAGCCGTAAGACATCGTGGTGTGTGCCACTGTGTGGGAGTGTTGCGGTATCGGTTGGTCCGTACAGTGCCTGACTATACCCCTGATCACTACCCTGGACTAGTGTGTTACAGGTCAGGTATATAGTTGTCTCCTCCTAGCTAGATAGCAATCCAGCGCAGTATTCCATCGACCCGATAGTCCTACGTTATCGTTTACCGTAGTTATCAGTATTCTACAGCGGTCCACACCGCTACAGGGAGTGAGGGCAAGCCGAGAATGGGGACAGGAGGCTATATTATTGGGAAGTGGAGGTTGGCTTCTGAGATATGAAATGTAGTCAATTCACGACTAATCTCAGTTGTGCGACAACGATGGTTGACACTGGAGTAATGGAACGATCATGAGAGTGATAAACTCCGCATCTCGAGCACGGAATTTGAATTGTTCGAACACCTGTGGAACCCTGAGTCCCTGATCTATAGTCTCTTGTTCTCTGCATGCCCTTTTCATACATAGCTGGTATGATAAAAGCTGCTAGCAATGAGCAGCCTCTGGTAGATGACGAGACAAAGTCGTGTCAGCCATCTTACACTGCATTCATGACCTGAAGCTGTACAACAGCCTGTGCAATTTCCCCCAGCAAACCCTATTGCAAAGCTCCAGGTGCTTGGCACAACTAGATACAGGGAGATGCTCAGAACTGCACAGATGGCACTGAAAATAGCCAATATCCAAATGAACCACCAAGTTTGACCTACGAGGCGCGGATGAGGTAGTGTTGGCCAGATGAATGTAACAAGACCCAGGAGTTGCAATGCGCTTCCCGCGATAGTCTGGAAGAAGTCGGAATCTTTTGAGGTTCCAGATTCCCTGCTGCCATGTGACCAAGCAAGTGCTGCTGGCATGGTCGAGAGAAGGCATGCAATGGGCACGATGAAGTTCAGCCCGGCACGCATGTTTGTAGAAGAGGAGAGATCTGACGATGACCATCTGGCTGGTGGGGTTTAGACGTCCCTGCCCAGGATTAGTGCCATTTCAAGTGATGTAATGCCGAGGAAATTGACCACTATCGCTGTAGGTTCGAATCGATCAAGGTCTCTCCGTAAAGCGCACCACCTTCATCGGCAACTGTTTGCCAGGCTGCTGCCCAGACGTCTTCGAAGCAACCCAACTTCTCATTTAGCGAACCCAAGCGCTCAGGATCCAGAAGTTTTGCCGCTATGGCCTGCTTGATTGAGCGGCGTAGGTCGATAAGAGATTTAAGTATAGCGTTTGGTCGCTTCCAACTATCGCCATACTCGACAGTAATTCGGTGAAGGTATTCGGGGCCCAATGAATCTTTTAATTTGCTGCTTGAGTGGCACACCTACAAGCTCTGAACTGATTGATCTGGAGATGAAGTATGTCTCCGTAAAAAGCGTCAGGCTCATTATCGAGTATGGTAACGACAGCCTGACCGATGCTCAACATATTCACATGCCGGATGATCCGGTTCCTGGCTCCCGAGGCAACATCTCGGCCAGAGAAACCAACATAGTTCGCAATCATAACTTCTGCATTCGTGAGAGATTGGTTGAAAAGCTCGATCAGATCGGGAGACCGGTCGATCTACTTGGGATTCGCGCATGTGAACACTTTCCACCCTAGCATGTGTAGCCAGAGGATGTGACCGACGATATCACGTATGGCTCGCACTTGTGGAGTCTCATCAGGTGCTGTCGTTGGAGCTGGAAAAGCTTGTGTGAGCTGAGGAGTTATTGAGACGCCGGACAGTGCGTAACGACTGAATCGACAATGAGACGAAATAACACAGCGTACCTAGATGACCCAATCCGTCGCTTCGCCCCGCACACCACTTTCATAGAACCGCATTGGTATTTGACAAAGGCGGATCTCTCTCATGGACCTGCGTCGTCGCAGTCTGCATACCAAGGCTGTCCAATTCGTGTTCTGACGTAGCCATACTCTGGGGCACTTCCCTACCCTGATGTGGCACGATCTAGTAAGATTAAATTGGCCGGCTCGAACAGTTACGAAAGAGGGTTCAGATACAGTTGGGCTTCCATAGGGTCCTTGAGAGTTTACATTCAAGGCTGCAGCCGAGCCATCTCGCCTCTATCTCGCATTGCTATGCAATATAGTCGTAGTAGTAATCATATGAGAATTCCAAAGTCTGCGATGACAAATGGTGCAGGTACACAAAAAGAGACAGATGGATTTATGTGCTTCTGCAGGTAGAACTTAATGAACTTACCGGTCAAGATCAAGTCAGACGAGTGTGCTGGACCGAAAAGAAATCGCGTTGCAACAGCCTCGGCCCTACCCCGCTTATCCCATCACCCTTACGCATCGCCTACCCCCCTCCAAAAGTCCACAAGCAAAAAATTATCATATCAAATGACTCTCCGACGGGGAATCGAACCCCGGTCTCCCGCGCTCGTTGTCGTTAGACGATGACAAGCGGAAATCATGACCACTAGACTGCCTTTATGTTAGGGCCGTCGAGTTGTGAACTTGGACTAATATGCTTACCCATCGAAGATCTTGCTCACGTGAGCAGATGGTGTGTACTTCATAAAATGAGTATCAATTTTGAACAATATATTGTGAATGTAAGATGTGTGTAGCTGGGTGCTATTTGGTGCAACAAGAGGGACTTGGAGAGAGGAAGGGAACGCGGCGTTGGTTGACGCATGAAGGACGTCGGTGTTGAGATTGGGCGAATCAAGATTCGAGGTCGGGTGCTAGCGGGGAGGGGTTCGGTAGTCCTGGTCGAGCAGCACGTTCTTACCCTACAGAGTTTTAAACAGCAACACCTACATAACCGATCTGGAAACATGTCCAAAAGCAGGTCTAGATAATAAGGCTGTGAGCATAGAACAGCGCACGACCATCTTATACACTTTTCAAATCCACTTAAGCACTTGTCACGCTTGAGAAATCTCTTGTAGGATGAAGCGCCCTGCTTGGTTAATCTATCTCAACAGGTAGATCGAAAGGGGCTCGAAATCGACTCCTCTCACGGCAGGGATCTTGCCCTTCCAATGACATTTAGGAAGTTGCTCCAACAACATCGATATGGAAAGGGTGAGAAAGCAACGTGCAGGATGGAGAAGCTTGAGTTCTAGACAATCCAAGGGATGTTTCGGAGAGCGCTGGATTTATATTTTCGTGCCATCGCCATGGAAGATCTTCTTCGCTTGTTCTAGTTGTTCTTCCAAACTGAACTCCCAGATCCACTGCATCCTGCTCAGAAAGCTCTCCTCGATCTTATCCAAATCATCGCCATGTAGCTCGAAATCGTACAACATGCCCGCCTCCTTACTCGTTGTGACATTCTTCTGTGTCCTCTCTCGCCTGACCTGGTCAAACGCCTTGAACGCACGTTCCAGATCGTTGACATCGTTCGCCTCGTTGATCAGGTTGGCCAAAATGTACGAGTCTTCGATACACATACCGGCGCCGGCACCTTGGTGTGGGGTTGTTGCGTGCGCGGCGTCACCGAGTAGACATAAACGCCCCTTGTAAAAGGTGTTGCAAGGTGGGTGCATGAACAGAGCCCATATGTCGGGCTTCTCCATTGCTCCCACGATTTTCTGGACCTGTGGACCCCATTCTGCGAACTCGGCTTCCATTTTCTCTTTTGAGGTTGTGACTACCCATTTTTCTTCATCCCAGGTTTTGCTGGAGTTGAATGCGACAACTATGCATGTCAGTAGAGGTTTCGAGATTGAAATATCTTAAGTCGGACGTACCGTTCATTGTCTTGCCTTTCTGGACAGGAAATGTAAGGATGTGGCCGTGATACCCCAAGAAAATGGAGCTGTTCGCTGCAACCTCTTCACCCAGCATCTCCACCGCCTTATCCATAGGTATCAACCCTCGGTAGGCGTATTTCCCCGAGTACACTGCGTCTGATGCAGGGTCGTCCTTGCCAAGCAGCCATGGTCTTGTCTTTGACTTGATACCATCGCATCCAATAACAGCAGAGTGCTGCGCTGTAGTTCCATCGGCGAAATGAAGCACCATGTCTCCAGAGTTGTCCTTTGCATTACTCAAGTCCACCACTCTCTTGCCGAAGCGTGCCACACTGTCGGGAACATCCTTGACCAGCTCGTCCAGGAAAGCTGCTCGGTATACCCCTCCTCGATCACCTCCAGCCTCCATTGGCACGTCGAAGAGGGCATCGCCCACCTTCTTGCCCGGCTTGACGAAGCCGTCCTTATCTGCTTTGCGCTCGTCACCGACGCGGATTGTGAACCACGAGTCTTCCTTCTCCTTCCACTGATTCCCTGTCTTGGTTTTGGTGAAGGCTTCATGAATCTTAGGAGACATGAGCTTCATTGCCCGGCCAGCATTTGGTCCAAGGTACACGCCTGCACCTATCTCGCCGAAGTGAGGCGCCGCCTCGTAGATGGTGATGGGTATGTCATATCGCAGGAGTGTGATGGCGAGGGTAAGACCTGATATGCCACCACCGACGATGGCAAGGTTGTAGTTCTTCTTAGGCGAGTCTGTCGAGGCCATTGCGAGGTATGAGGTTTTGTCGAGAGGTCGGAGGCTACACCTGAGGTTTTGTGACCTCAATGACGATCTTGAGGATTGAGGTAAGCTTGACGGGTCTAAAGTACGGCTGTCAAAGAGGGTGCGGCTCTGCAAGTGGACTTTATCCGATGGCTTCCATTCGACTCCGATTGCGATGACGCATGTAACCAGAGTTCTGCAACTGGCCAATCAGCCAGGGCTCAATAGCTCGGCACCCTGCATTTGTCCTCGCAACGGGTTCGGTAGGTCAAAATTCGGGGGTTCAGGTACAGATATACGGGCCATCACTCTCAACAAGTGCAGCAGCCGATGGCCCTCATCCGGCGAGGCTCCATGGCGAGTGTGCCTTCCGATGCCTGAGGCTGCTCGAACAGGCCCATTCAGGACGATGACGATGTGGGGTGGTTTGTGTGGGGTTGACTTTGTCGTTCCGCAACTCGGAACTGGAAATGATATAGCCCAAATTAGTAACAAGTTGATTCGCGCTAGCAGCGAGGTACCAGTCCTTGAAATGCTTCGATGACCACAACAACAACACGATCTGGACTTTATTGTGCAATCCTGAACCACACTGCAGGTTTCAAGATATCGATAAAAGTCTGCAGTCTGCAGGGTGCTCGACATGGCTGCCCTGTCGCAAGATCACGATGTTCGGGTAGAGCCGACCCCTTCGTCATCACCCCAGCGCTGCTAGCCTGTATGGAGCATACTTCAAGTTGGAGGAATTTCTGCCATTTTTGATCCTTCTCAACTGCACGACATCTCACATTCTAGTTCTTGGCTACCCTGTAGTCATTGAGACCGATCCCACGATGGCAAACGCTTCGTATGCTGCGCGGCAGCCTCCTGCGGTGGAGGGCGAGAAGCCTGTTCATGTGCTGGTCACTGGCTTTGGTGTAAGTTCATTCTGTATCGTGTCATTCTGAGCATGCCCTCCGAAGCCGATATTCATCGCGTCATCCTTGCCACGCGACTTCATGCTTTCTTCTCTGCTTTCTGCTCGATGACGCCAGAACGACACCGTGGAAGGAAGCAGCCGAGGATCATGAACATGACCAACCCCACGACTACTGGCATGACCAGAGTAACCTGCATTGAGAGCATTCTCAGTTCGTGTTTGCCTTTCCTACATATTACGTGTCGGTATTCTTAAGGATTGTAATTACATTTAACTGTATCGAATCTATCAACTTGATCACAAAGATCACCAACCTACACCATATCTCAACCAGTATACTAACAAAACCCCAGTCCTTCCTTGACAAATACCCTAAGAATTCTTCCTGGGAAATCGCATCCACCCTCCCCGCCTTGATCCCCGCCTCCCCCGGCAACCCAACGCCCATCCACATCAGGGTCCATCACGAACCCATCAGAGTTGCCTACGAAAACGTCGTCAACACAGTCCCCAGACTTCTGTCACCCGACAGCTCAGCCTTTCCTCCAGATATAGTTCTTCATATTGGCCTTGCGGCAAGCCGAAGCTTCTATGCCATAGAACAGGGTGCCCACTCCAGAGGATATGGCAAAACCGCTGATGTCAACGGCGACCTCTTCCTTGACGCTGCGGCGCAAGATCTATTCCCCAAAGAAACGTATCCAGAAATGTTGAGCACGGGGTTCGACACCGCCGACGTGCTATCTCGCTGGCGCACAAGTCTCGGGTACAGCACCCCCTCCGGCTCCCCCTCCATCGAGGAACTGCCCGACATACGCATAAACCCCGACGCAGGCAACTTCCTTTGCGGATTCATCTACTACAACTCGCTCGCGCACTACCACGCTCAGAATGGCGGGGACGGCGAGAGGCCGGTGGTGTTTATGCATGTACCAGATTTGAGCGGGAGCGAGGAGAAGCTGAGGGAGGGGTGGGAGGTCGCTGTTGCGCTTATCAAGGCGCTGGTGGAGAGTATGCGGAAGGTGGGTGTTAGTGGTGGCGGTGAGGGGAAGGAGGCGGGGCTGGGAGGGCAGGAAGATGATGCTAGGAACAACACGGCTGTCTAGGGTGATGGGACGAGGTGTATGAGTGTGACGCATGTTGTGATTGCATGTACGATGGGTTCGTGGGTGTTTAAGTATATGGAGGGGATTTCGTCGGGTCGGGAGGTTCGTTGAATACATATGCAGTGTGTAATCAGGACACAGCTAGCTATATACTTGAAGGAGATAGAGATGAAGATTCAAGCAACGCTTTTCTGTGCGAAGTAGATCATCGTTACGCCCGGCGACTTGAGAAGGGCTCTATCCAGATAGGTTGTATCGCCCGACCGCAAGAGCAAGTTTGTTCGACACCTCGACAAAACGACCGCATAAGCGGAACTGCACGCCGTCGCGGATGAGATAAGTATTGACCGTGTCTATGATGTCCTTGGCAACCTTCCGAGCCGTCACCAGCCCATGAATCTTCAGCACGATATCGAGGGTTTGCACGGCGATCTTGCTCACCTCATTACGATACATTCGTATCACGTTGCGAAGCTCGGTCTGATCTGCATGATTTTTCGTAGTTTGTATGCAGCGTCTTGCGACTTTGCGAGAATGTCGTCCATAGTGCAGTTATCGTCAAGAAGTTTCTGTAAGTGTTTGGGCCGTTTTGATGGTCGGTAGAATCGAGCCTTGCATAACAAATCGGAGTACACCTTACCCTCTGCGCCACATACTTCTTCAACGTGAGATTATATCTTGGCGAGCATGGTTAGGATCTTTACTCAATGGACAGCTGCTTCATAGTCACAGTCAATGCCCTGATCGTACGTAGTGGTTGTAGGCGTCGGTTGGAGGAGGTGAATTTCTGACATGTTGGTAGAGTTGAGGTGCATAGGTTAAGTTGACGCTGAGCGGCGCAGGAAGCTTGCTTGAGATATAAGTTGTTACCTGTGTGCTGCAACTCCTAAACAGCCATTGTTAGGCTACAACGTGCGAGTCCTTCCACCATATGCATGTGAACGAGCGTGTGCAGATTGAGCTGGACCTCCGCAGGTTTGTGGCATCTCGGCATGTTCGTCTCCCTCCATCCAGCCGAGCTGCTTCCACATGTGCAGCTTGTCCCACTCCTTGGTCCAGCCTTTGATCTTTCCGTCTTCCACCTCGAAGATGGCAGCAGCATGCCAGGCTGCTTTGTTGCCAGTTGCCTTCATACCATTGTGTGGTTCACCATCGTGGCTTCCTGATGCGCTGTACCGCAAGCAAACGTGGCCACCGTTCGCAAAGATGACATCGTACGAGTCAATGTGTAGATCTGACACGCAAGCCATGACCTTGGAGTGAGACTCGGCGTAGTCTTGGGGCGACTTGCAGTCTGGGAAGGTGGTGGGTGCGATGAAGTACGCATCGTCGTGACAAAGATGCTGTACAGTCTGACGGCCCTTATTCTTTTAGCGAATACGCAAGACGCATGTACTCCTTCACCACATCGACATTCTTCTTCGTGAGTGTCAGCAACGGCGAGATAGATAACGCTCGGTATAGCGTGCCTGTTCTTCCTCGGTCTGAGTCGTGCTCTGCTTGACAGGTGGGTACTCTATGCTCGACATCTCCCTTTGGTATGGTGTAGCTCAACGAATAGCCCGAGGTGAGTATCGTCGTGTTTATCTGTTTCCCATAACGGATCGGCCTCATCTTGACGTCATGTAGCGTGTTCCACGTCATTCGGTGTAAAAAACACGGCTATCCGGCGAAGATGCTCGCATAGAGGCAGGCAGCAAACGGTACAGGTGCGGGTCCTGCCGTGCATTGTAGCCCCACCAGCTTTCCAGTTGGAAGGATGTGCCCTTGAAGCTTGTCCATGGATCAGTATCTGAAGACTGTGAAAGTGTTGCTGTGCATACCATTACGCTCCCTGAGCTAGCGCCATATCGAGAGCATCCATGCAGTCGATGGAGGTGCGTCCTAGAAGGGATCAATGTAGTCCACGTGGAGGCTCATCCCGTCATACGTTGGTCCCCGTCCTCTGCCGTTTCTGCTGGCCGGCCAAGCTCCCGCAGAGAGGCCTTCAGACGTGCAATGCGTGCCTCGAGGTCCTCGATCTCCTCTTCTTGGTCCTCACACGTCCTGTCAATCTCCGGGAGCGCCATGACAGCGCGCTGTGCCCCCTGTATCTTCAGCCTGATGTCTGTGGCCGCGGTGGCTACATGCTGGATCTCGAGAGGGCCGTCTGCAGCTGATTGTGAAGGCGCAGGTGTGGGTGCGGTGTCGAGAAGGCGCCTGAGGAGCTTGTGGAGGTCGGGCAGGATGTCGAAGGTGGTCGGCGGGGGGAGGCCTGGGGAAGCAGAAGCTGGAGCTTGCAGAGCTGCCGTCGCAGAGCCCGTCGGTGGGAGCGAGGCACGTGCCGACGCAGGGGCGTGGGGTGTGGCAGCTCCAGACATGATAAGTGTCGCTGAGGAACGAGGTATGGAAATAGTGGAGATAGCTGGACTTGGTGTCGATGCGGGAGGACGCGCCTTGTCCGACGCGCCGTGCGGATCAGGCGTCTGGTGATTGGCTGTGTGCGACGGTGGTGCCGGCGGGCTGCTGGTGCACGTCTCCAAGCACTTGAGTGGACCGCCGAAACGTGCGCTTTCCTTTTGCAGCACAGGTGATGTCGGTGCCGGCCGCGGGTGGTGTGGTGGTGTGGTGGAGTTGTTGAAGCAAAACTGTGACGTCTCTGGGCTCTGCGCCGAATGCTAGGGTCCTCATCAAAAGCTCAGTGCCCCACTAAGAACCCCTCCAACCGGCCAGCTGCTCGACGACTTTTTGGGTCTACCCTCCTCCACAACCTATATTCCCTACAGCTCGAGTGTCTCCTCGAGTGTCTCCTCGAGCCTCATTCTTTGTCTCTTCAGCACTTGTCCAATTGACCCGCAATCATGGTGCAGGTCGACCAGAAGGCTGTTCTTATCGTCATCGACGGATGGGGTGTTGCGACTGAGAAGTCGCGCAAGGATGGCGATGCCATTCTCGCTGCGGATACCCCTACTATGGACGAGTTCGCGAAGAGCGGCTCCAAGACTGCTCAGGGCTACACCGAACTCGAGGCCTCTTCCCTCGCCGTCGGCCTTCCGGAGGGCCTGATGGGCAACAGCGAAGTCGGCCACTTGAACATCGGTGCTGGTCGCGTTGTCTGGCAAGACTCTGTCCGCATTGGCCAGACTATCAAGAACGACAAGCTTGGAGAGGTTGAGAACATCAAGAAATCTTTCCAGAGGGCCATCGACGGCAACGGCAGGCTTCACCTCTGCGGTCTGGTCTCTGATGGTGGTGTCCACTCCCACATCGACCACCTGATCGCTCTTCTCAAGGTTGCCAAGAAGATGGGCGTCCCTGAGGTCTTCATCCACTTCTTCGGTGACGGCCGTGACACCGACCCGAAGTCCAGCGCTGGATACATGACGGATTTGCTGAAGGCCTTGACGGAGATCGGTACCGGCGAGATCGCAACGGTTGTCGGCCGTTACTTCATCATGGACCGTGACAAGAGGTGGGACCGTGTCGAGATCGGTATGAAGGGCCTGGTTACTGGCGAGGGCGAGGAGAGCAGCGACCCGGTAGCCACCATTAAGGAGAGGTACGAGAAGGGCGAGAATGATGAGTTCCTGAAGCCCATTATTGTCGGTGGAAAGGAGCGCAGAATCCAAGGTGAGCCACAGAACAGAGTACCAAGATGTCTTTGTGCTAATTCGTGCATACAGACAAGGATACTGTCTTCTTCTTCAACTACCGCTCCGACCGTGTTCGTGAGATCACCCAACTCCTAGGTGACTTCGACCGCTCGCCCAAGCCCGACTTCCCCTACCCTGCCGATATCCACCTCACAACCATGACCGCATACAACCCTAAGTACACATTCCCCATCGCTTTCCCTCCCCAGCGAATGGATGATGTTCTTGCGGAGACACTCGGAAAGCAGGGCGTGAAGCAGTGTCACGTTGCTGAAACCGAGAAGTACGCCCACGTTACCTTCTTCTTCAACGGTGGTGTCGAGAAGCAGTTTGAGAACGAGGAGCGCGAGATGGTTCCTTCGCCTAAGGTAGCCACGTACGACCTCCAGCCTACGATGAGCGCCATGGCTGTGGCCGAGAAGCTCTGCGAGAGGATTCAAACTGGCAAGTTCGAGTTCCTGATGAACAACTTCGCACCACCTGACATGGTTGGCCACACTGGTGTCTACAAGGCAGCCATTGAGGCTTGCACAGAGACCGACAAGGCCATCAAGAAGGTCTACGACCAGTGCAAGGAGAGCGGCTACGTTCTCTTCGTCACTGCCGATCATGGCAACGCCGAGGAGATGCTTACAGAGGAAGGCACACCCAAGACATCCCACACCGTCAACAAGGTTCCCTTCGTCATGGCCAACGCCCCTGAGTCCTGGAGCTTGAAGAAGACTGACGGTGTGCTCGGTGACGTCGCACCTACTATCTTGGCCCTGATGGGTCTCTCTCAGCCCGAGAGCATGGATGGCTCCAGCTTGCTCGTCAAGTCGTAAGGCTGTCTACTCTTCTTCCATGTGATCCCCCTTTTTGTTTAGACCATAGGAGCGTTGGCTACGACTGAACGCCGTGATGTAGGTATAAGAATAGTATACACGTCAAGATCAAGATTTGAGATACTATGAAGGACAAAATACACGCGTGATACTCTTGACTCCCAGCCTTACAACCGTTGCTGATCTTTCATGCCTAACCTAGGAGGCTGGAACATGGGTCCGTGGCTCAGCTGCTTCGGTGTTCACGAGCGTTGTTCGCCGGCTCTCAAGGCGCTGGATCTTCAGCTTGAGTTTTGAATAAGAACAAATCTCGAGTCCATCGGCCGATCTTCCAAACCCTTTGTTTGAGTCCTGGTACCTTCACCGTTGCGGAAGAACGGCTGTTGAGTCTGTTTCTCACAATCCGATACCCCACCACGCGGGGGCTTCAAGGGTCCGCCAAAGCTGAGCTTACGACATACGAGGTCGACAGCCGTTGAGACCCCTTACACCACTCCACCAGCTCGTGCCTCGCACATTCACTTCCCAAACACCCAAGGGCCCTCATTCCGCGGTTCGTACATCTCCACGCCTATTTCCGAACGCACTTCACACATTCTTTGCTCGGCCAGGCTGAGACATCGGCCCTTATACAAACTCGACCGCACCTTCCCTCCCCGTTCAGCCGCTGCGCGCGCCTTCCCAGTCGGAGAAGCCGGCAATCACGGCACAGCGACACAGCGACACACAAACGTTTGTATCTGCAAACATGGCTTCGAACGGAGCATCTGGCGCTCACACACCTCAATCGCAGGCGCAAGTGCAGCCATGCCGTTACAAGACTGGAAAGACATTGGGCGCTGGAAGTTACTCGGTGGTCAAGGAGTGCGTGCACATCGACACGGGGAGATACTATGCCGCGAAAGTCATTAACAAGAGACTCATGGCAGGGCGAGAGCACATGGTCAGGAATGAAATCGCGGTCTTGAAGAGAGTATCCATGGGACACAGGAACATCTTAACCCTAGTGGACTACTTCGAGACCATGAACAACTGTACGCAGACCAACCCCGAGATATGTTTCAAAACTGAACACTCCCAGTATATCTCGTGACCGATCTTGCGCTTGGTGGCGAGCTGTTCGACCGCATCTGCCGAAAGGGCAACTACTATGAATCTGACGCAGCAGACTTGATTCGAGCCACTCTGTCCGCTGTTGCGTATCTCCATGACCACGGCATCGTACACCGGGATCTGAAGCCTGAGAACCTGCTGTTCCGCACACCAGAAGACAATGCTGATCTGCTGATTGCTGACTTTGGCTTGTCGCGCATCATGGACGAAGAGCAGTTCCATGTTCTTACTACGACCTGCGGAACTCCTGGCTACATGGCGCCTGAGATCTTCAGGAAGACTGGCCATGGCAAGCCTGTGTAAGTGTCTATCTAGACCTTTTTGTTCAATTCCGCTAATTGTTCGTACAGCGACATATGGGCCATCGGTGTGATTACTTACTTCCTCCTCTGCGGCTACACACCATTCGATCGCGACTCGAACCTCGAAGAGATGCAAGCTATCCTCGTCGCCGACTACTCGTTTACGCCTCTCGAATACTGGCGCGGCGTCTCGCTTACTGCTCGCGAGTTCATTCGCCGTTGTTTGACAGTCGATCCAGCAGCACGAATGACTTCTCACGAAGCTTTGTCGCATCCTTGGATCGCTGACCTCGGCGCGAAACAAGCCGAAGGCGAAGAGGATCTCCTGCCGACCGTCAAGAAGAACTTCAACGCCAGGCGCACGCTCCACGCTGCCATCGACACTATCCGTGCTATCAACCAGCTGAGAGCCGGCGGTGCAGCTGGCATGATGGATGGTATCAAGGCGAACGAGCCACGACGCGGCGCACCTCCAGCACCGAAGTTCCCACAGCCTGCAGAAGAGGGCTCTGATCCTATGGAGATCGATCATGTTGACAGCAGAGGCAATGGCCACGGTCAGACCGAGGCTATGATCAAAGAGCAAGAGCGCAGGATTCGGGAGACTCAGCAAGGTCTGTGGAGCAAGCGCTGAGGCTTGAACATTATGACTTCCGACTTTTCGATTCTTTCCTTCCTCTGACTGGTGTGACACGTCTCGCGCGTGCACTTGCCAGATGTTCGTCGAGTTCTGAGCGCTGGCCTACGACCATCGATGCCTTGTGTGTGCACACAGGTTCCAACTATATGCCATTGAAATTTCAGCACTCTTGTCATCTCCAATCACTCATTTCTGTCGGTTATACGACCATACTTACAGGATACAGATATCGCATTCACCTAAATTCGACACTGCGGCACTATTGTATACAACAAAGTCAGGGTGAAGGCGTCCGTCGCAGACTAGGACCGTCAACTGGGTATTGCACAATAACAGCACCGATATGTCTTTCACCCACTACCTCAGCACTCAAGATCCGCTTCGACCTGCAACTTTGAAATATCGTACGTTGCTTGGTGTCGGTTCGTTCTTGTCTCAACTCAACGAGGACAGTTTATTCAAGCCGTGTCTAATTGTTTTATGACGGGCCCTCGTATGTTGACTACACCGCCCATTTTTACGAAAACCTACCTCTACTTGCGAACGATTTTGTCACACCATCCTAAGAGATACCGCCGCAGGATGTCCAGTTTGCAATCATTTCTGCAAGACGCCCTCAGCGGTCTTCGGCCTGAGATATTTGCAACCACACAAGCTCGCCTGGTCATCCCCAGCGGTACTGTTCATAACATTTGTCGAACCTTCGAAGCCCGTATATCAGCACATCATTACGAACGCGATAGCGTCTACATCTGCCGCGCTGCACGAAATATGAAGGAGCTCATCCGTCAAAACCGTACATATGCAGAGCAACTACGATCCGCGGAGGACGTCACGCTATTCAACCTACCCACACAACTTGTCGACTTCTTACGAGATCACGACAATCTCTATCGTGCCGCCTTTCGGCGTCGTTCAGCTGCTAGAAAGGCTAGGGCCTCTCCGAGTATGGATGTGCTTGAGCAAGTCACGCTTCGCCTGCAGAACATACGGACTGCCTACTACGTCAACATCATCGAGATGACTCGCTCAGAGACGGAACATCGCCGCTTGATGCACGACCCACTGTTTGTGGAAGAGTTCCCCGAGTGTACTGTACTACTGCAAGACGAAATCGTTTGCCAACTCACCCGCCTTGAACAAATACTCCAAAGCCCAGCGAAGGACATAGAGCTCGAGAATGTCGGTCCAGACCACAACGTCGATGACTTCGGAGACGGGATCTCGTTGACGACGGCTACCATAGTCTCAGACTACCGCGATCAATCACAACGCTGCTGCATTTGTCTCGACAATTACAACAAGACACACACAGCCTTTCTCATCACAGCCTGCAAACACACAGTCGGCAAATCCTGCCTCGCCCAGTGGCTAAACAGCACCTCCAGCAACGCTAACCTCTGTCCCCACTGCCGCACACTCCTCTGCGAACGCCGCGCCCGCCAACCCAAAGGCATGACTCCGGCAACAATGAACGAACACCGCACCATCTCTGAACGGCTTGGGCGCGCTATCATCATGATAGGAGGCTTTGAGAAGCTGCAAGAAGAGCTGTTTGGGACAGAGTCGGCGGCTGAGTACATCAAGAAGGCGATGGATGATCTGAATTATCGGTTGTTTGAGAACGATGTTGGATTTTGTTTGGAGTGTGAGGGGACGGCGGCGGGGAGGTGGGGGGTTAGGAGGGTGGGGTGGCATTGACGGCTTGTGGGGTAGGGTGTAACACGGCTCTCAGGTAACAGAAAAAGCCGGCTGCAAGCCCGGATCACTCAAAACTGAGGGAGTTAGTCAGTCAGTGACAGTTTGCAGGCTCTCTACAATCCTACAAAGCTTTGAAAGACTATAACGCTTGCTAGAAATACTTTGAAACATATTTGTTCCCTTTGAAGGCCTCCAGAGCCTGGTTGTTAAGGCTTATCGCTAGGGTGTAGCAGCCAGCTTTTTCTACTACTTAAGAGCGAGGGTCATTCACAATTGTTGGAACTGATAATGGATGTATTTTAGATCGTAGTATTCTACCCCGTTTCCTGTGTTCAAACATGGACTCATCGCCCATAGGCTCCTACGCGCTTTAACGTTCTGCTTGAATAGCCCTAGAAAAACCAAGGCCATACCTCGTCACGTTGCACCCCGTCCCCATATCCCAAACACACAAACACACTCCCCCCATCTACCTTCTCCTCCCCGCCCCCGCCCCCGCACTCTCCTTATCCGCCAAACTAACCACCTCCCCAATGCCCGCGGCCTCCTGCTCATCCTCCAATGCGCGAATCTCCTCCCTACAATCCCAAAACTTCTCTTCCGCCTCCTTGAACGCCAGTTGTCTCATTTCCTTTGGTCCAAACTCGTCCATCTTCTTCTTGCGATCCAGATCCTCAATCGTGAGATTAATCCACGCCTCGCTCGTCCTGGCGTAGAAATCGCGCAGAGATTCGAAGGGACGCGGGTGAGGGAGGCCATCTGTGAGCGCGGAGATTTCTTCCGAGGTGCCCAGGTCTTCGTCCAAGGGTTCTTTGGAGGGGAGGGCGAGGGGTGAGTCGGTGACGCTTGTTGGTGCGGTGGAGGGCGCGGATTTATCCTCTTCATCGTCGGAATCCTCGTCGTCTTCGTCCTCGTCGTCTTCGGAATCTGCTTCGTCCTCGCTGCCCTGCCAGTCTTCCAGCTCGCGCCGGAAGATCTCTTGCACGCCGTCCAAGTGGTTCAGGTTCACGGACCACAGCTCGTCAAATGTGAACTCGCGGTCGCCTTTCTCGAATGTGCCGCCGTAGATGTAAAGCGTATCGGCTTGGACAGTCAGAGCTGCATTGAAGCGCGGATGTGGGAATTCGTATGTACGCGGTTTCTCGGGGCGTTGGTCTTGTTCCTCCTCCTCCTTGGGTTTCTCTGCTTCATCGTCGGAGTCTTGCGGGGTAGCGCCTCCGATCTTCATCTCCAAGGCCTTGAGGTTGGCGAGCAGCTCTTCCTCGTCGGCTTTTCCGCGTGCGCGCCGGCTGACGTTGGCGGTCTTGTCTGCTTTCTTGTTTGAGTTGGCTTTGGGTCGGCGGAGTGTCAGGGGCATGTATCTGTTTCGCTCGATGTTCCACACGAACATTTGGTTGAAGAACTCGGAGTCGATACCCTCTTCGCTGTCCTCGATGTCGTGTACACCGCCGAATAGTACACCGCGGCCTTTGTGGAAGGCCATGGTAGCTCCAGCACGAGCGGGGTTGGGTGCGTTCGCAGGCATCTTGCGCTTCTCCCATGACACTGTTGGTGGGTTTGTAGAGGGTTGGTCAGCGGGTGGTGGTGTGACGCGTAGAAACCAGGTATCAACATGAACCTTCGGCTTGAGCACCATTCGAGACGCTGGACCGCCACCACCGCCTTTCTTGCCTTTGCCTTGTTGTTGCTGTTGCCCCTTGTTTCCGCCTGCTGCAGCCTTGACTCGCGAGTAACCACCATATATCACAGCGCCTTGATCATGAGGAAGCAGCGTGAAACTCGACCGTGCATCTGGAACTGCGCGCGCTGCCTGCAGCTTCGGTGTATGCCACGTGAAGTTGACACAGTCATAGATCCATAGATCGTTCAAGTACTTCGTAGTCGCCGAAGTGTCCTGGAAGCCTCCAAACAAGACAATGTACTGCTTGAAGCCGACCATACGGTGTCCACTTCGTGCCGGCGGACTGGACGCTTTGCCTTTCGTCTCGACACGCGTCCACTCCCGACTCTTAGGCTCCAGCTTCCAGAAGTCATTGTAGTGGTAAAACGTGCCTTGCTTAGGCGAACTAAACTCGCCACCGAACAAGTAGATCTCCTGGGTGTTGGCAGCGCGACACCAGGCATGTCCGGATCGCGGCAAGGGCGAATTGGGACTCGTGACTTTGCTCCAAGTGTCCCGCTTGATGTTGTAGACGAAGAGATCGTTGTAGAAGTGCGCAGTCGCGCCATTGAAGTACTCTCCACCATACAAGAAGATTTCGTTCTCGTTGGCTGGGTTTGCAATCAATGTGCTGGATGACCTGGGCGATGGAGGCTCGCAGGCAGTCTCCGTGATTTCGTGGTACGCTTCCTGCTCTTTTGCGTATTGCGCCAGAACTGCATCTAGGTCTACGGACTCAGTGTCGGAGTCTGCATCCTTGTTCTTGGATGCTACTTTCTTATCTTTCTTGCCTGCTTTCTTCTCTTGCTTTGCAGCCTTTGCTGCTTTGGCGGCTGCCTTGTCGCCCTTCTTTTTGTCCTTCGCCATTGTGTCGTTACTTAGATTCTCAGGTCAATGTAACGGAAGTCTCTCTGCTCTTGGAGTTGTGCTGAACTTTGGATCGGATTCGCCCCCGCAGTTGCTAGAAATTTTCGTTTTTGGAGACGCAAAACAAATGAACCCGACAACGATAGCTAGAAAGGACGTCCGGCTCTTTCAAGATGATAACCGCCCCAGTAGGTTCTCCTGATGTGCTGGATATGATCTGGCGGGTAATCCGAGCCTTGTGGCTCATGCATCACGCCTGCACATGATAGTGCTGGATGTGGGGCACCTTCCTTATCGATAAAGCTACCTTGACATTCACTCCACCTACAAGACACCACAACAAACATCAGCAACATGATACAAGCAGCAAAGATCCTTGAGCAAAGAAGTCATCTGGTGCCTGGTACATCTCTCAATCTGCCAACACTGGTGCAAGGCATCTGACTGTCCCCAGGGAAGCTCAGAATCACCGAGCACTTCTTCCAAGTGCCACGTGACTATTCCAACCCCTCAGCAGGCCATCTCCAACTATTCGCACGCTCAGCCCTCAAAGTAGAGAGGCCAGCCGATTACTCTCCAGACGGCCCGCCAGACCCCAAGAAAGTCCATTTACCATGGCTTGTCTACCTGCAGGGTGGCCCAGGCTTCGAGTGCCGCAGCCCTGAAAATGTGTCCTGGGTCCCGACTATTCTCGACAAGGGATATCGCGTCCTTATGCTTGATCAACGTGGTACTGGGCTGTCTACCGCCATCAGTCAAAGCTCCTTGCAGCTCCGCGGCGATGAGAAGGTCCAGACAGAGTACATGAAGAGCTTCCGCGCCGACAGCATCGTGAAGGATTGCGAGGCTGTACGGAAAGCACTGACTGAAGATTACCCCGAGGATAAGAAGAAGTGGTCCATCATGGGGCAATCTTTTGGCGGCTTTTGCGCGACGACGTACCTCTCATTTTACCCTGAAGGCGTGAAGGAGGCTTTCCTCTTTGGCGGCCTGCCGCCTCTGCGCAGCAATCCAGATGAGGTCTATGAGCGCCTGTATAAACGTGTCAAGAAGCGGAATGAACAGTACTACGAGAAGTACCCTGAGGATGTCGACCGGGTAAAGCACATCATCAAACTCCTCTCCAGATTCGGCGACACCACTGTCCGCGTACAAGGCGGCGAGGGCTACCTCAGCGCACGGCGGTTCCTTCAGCTTGGGATCTTCTTCGGAAAGCACGGTGGATTCGACGAGGTGCATGCATTGGTCTTGAGAGCGGACACAGACCTCAGCCAATTCGGACACCTCACGCGTCCCACTGTGCTTGCGCTCGAAGCCGCGCAGTCGTGGGACACGAACGTCATATATGCTTTGATCCACGAACCCATCTATTGCCAAGGTGAAGCAGCCAACTGGTCCGCTGAACGTCTTCTCGCAAAGTTCCCTGAATTCTCGTTGCAGAATGTGGACTCCGCAGACCCAGTCTACTTCACCGGCGAGATGATCTACCCGTTCATGTTCGACTGCTACCCTGAGCTTACGAAGATGAAGAACGTGGGCCAGCTGCTTGCTGAAGAGAAAGAATGGCCTGCGCTGTACGATGTTGAGCAGCTGAAGAAGAACAATGTGCCTACATACGCGGCAGTCTATCACGACGACATGTACGTGGATTTTGAGCTGAGTATGGAGACTGCGAACACGATCAAGGGGTGCAAACCGTTCGTCACGAATTCGATGTATCACAACGCAATTGGTGCGAAGACGGACGATGTGTTGAAGGAGATGTTTGCGAGGAGAGACGACGTTATCGATTAATAGCACGGTACCCTTGGCGAGATTATGAAGGTCGAAAGCAGGCCGTGCAAAGCGCCTTCAACTTCAGAGTACATGACATCGCTTTCTGATCCTGACACTTGAGGATCAAGATCGGAGGGCTCTCGCTATCCCATAGAGGGTGCTGGAGGCCTTCAATGCAACACTCTAATAGTAGTGGCAAGGTCGCGCTAATGAGCTTGAGTCCGGCGTTCTCATTGACAGTGCCATCCTGATGGCCAGGCCGCATCTATTTCATCTTCATCTACAGAATGGAGTCAATGACCTCCGAAACCCAGTCCAACTGCACCGCACTAACCCCCCTCGCCCACGCCTTCCCCGTAAACACAAACTCATTAAACACAATCGCCTCCACCTTCTTCCCAAACAAAACCGAACCAGGGTGTATAGCCACCAACTGATTCCCATTCAGCGTCTTATAGCTCCCATCCGGCATCAACCTCGCCGTATTCGCCACAAACCCCCTCAACATGCACGCCAAGACATTCTTCGTCCTCTCCTCCGACGGAGCCTTCATATCCTGCTCCTCTCCCGGCGCAAGGAGCTTGAGCTGCTGACACTGCTGCCGCAGCTGCTTGCGCACATTCATGACGTTCTGCATCGCGCGATGCGAAACAAAGTGCCGAATACACCAGGCTTTGCGGTCGGATTGCTCTTCTGCGTAGCGCTGCACGGTGACGAGGAGCGTCATGTGGTCGCCCTCGCGGCGGTAGAGTTCTCGCCGCGCTTCGGAGGCTTCTTCTTTGCGCTCTTCGGTTACGAGGTTGAGGAATACGTTTTCCACGCTGAGGGCGGAGATGATGTCGATGACGTCGAGGAGGCAGTCGCGCTCGGGTTTTGCGGCTTCGACGAGCACGCGGCCGAGGGTCGGTGTGAGCGGAAATTTCGCGATTTTCAATCCGATCTCGCTGATTGTGCCGGTCTCGGTGAGCGCTTGCAGGTGCAGCAGGTGCAGGAGAGCTTTCTCGAGGGCGTCACGGGGTGGGCGGTCGAGGAAGGGGAAGTTGAGGACGTCGTTCACGCCGCGCGCTTTCATCGTCAGGATCGCTTGGCTGAGGTCGCAGCGCAGGATCTCGGGGGTGGTGCGCTCTTCCATTTCGGCGTAGCCCGACTCAGTGTAGAGTCTGTAGCACTGCCCGGGGGCTTCTCGACCGGCGCGACCTTTGCGTTGGATTGCTGCAGATTTGGAGATCGGTTTGACGAGCAGTGATTCAAGGCCGAGACGGCTGCGGAATTGCTTGGTCTTTGACTTGCCGCAGTCGATGACATATCGAACACCTGGCACCGTGACGGACGTTTCGGCGATGTTTGTTGCTAGTATTACCTTTCGTGTGCGGACTGGTGTCGGTTCGAAGATGCGCTGTTGTGCGTGTTGTGGCAGAGCTGCAAAGAGAGGAAGGACAAGAAGCTGTATCGCTTTAGCATCTGGATGCCTCCAGGCTACTCAATTATTCGGGTTGTTTGACCGGCGTTGAACTTACTTTAGGTACTTCATTGTCCATGCCCTCCGCATAGTCGTTCACGAGCTTCTCCAACCCTTCAATCGTGTCTTGGCCTGTAAGAAACACCAGAATATCTCCTGGCAGCGGCTCCTTGTAGTGTATTTGGAAGATGAGCTTGAGCGCTGACTCAACCCAGTCCTGCGTAGGGCTCGGTAGGTGGATCATCTCGACTGGAAACTGTCGGCCTTCCACGAAGCATTTGGAAACGCGGCTCGTGACTGCCTGCTCTAGTGCATCTTTCATATCCGCATCATCGTTTGACGCCGACAATGTCTTTTCTGACGCACCGGAGTCGTCAAAAAAATCCACGAGTGCCTCCACATCCGCCGTAGCACTCATGATGACGACCTTGAGAGGTTGATCGCGTTTCTTGCCGCTCTGCTCGACCCCTGCAACCAGATTCTTCAAGAATCCGAGGATCAAATCGACATTAACACTGCGTTCGTGCACCTCATCGACAACAACAGCGCTGTACTGCGACATAACCGGATCCCTCAACATTTCTTGAAGCAGCATTCCCTCTGTGAGGAATTTGATCTTCGTATTTGGTCCCGTTGCATTGTCGAAACGCACACTGTAGCCAACTTTCGCCATAGGGCTCTGGCTACCCATATAACTACCCATCTCTTCAGCTACACGTCTCGCTAGGGAGATAGCAGCGACTCGTCGAGGTTGTGTGATTGCTATGCACCTTGTGCACCATTTCTCATTCAGCAGGAATTGTGGGACTTGGGTTGATTTTCCGGAACCTGTCTCTCCGGTCAGGACGAGGACGTTGTTTTTCTTGAGGGAGGCTTTGATTTCGTCCACTTTTAGCCAGATGGGGAGGGCTTTTCTCTTGGGTAGAAGCTCATCACGCTTGCGCAAAAGGTGAGGTGGAATGCTCTGTTGATGCTTTGTATTCGCCAACTTCCCGTTTCGCCCTGATGATTTGTTGTCCTTTCGGCCTGGATTTGATAACGGCTTGGAGCTTTGTCGTTGAGATGGCGATCCTGATCTTCGACTTGGCGCCTCCGTCTTCACGTCGGCTTCATCGACCCTGGAGGCATTCGGTTCATCGAATTTGATCGATTTCCCATCGCCCTTCTTGGCCACTTCCACACGCTTCCTCTTTTGTCCCTGCTTCAACTCCACTTGGCTACCGCTCTTGGATTCCTTGGACACCTCCACACTGGCCTTCTCTTTCGACATTTTAATGGTGCTTGAGCGCGTGATTGTGTCGTCAGTCTCCAACATTTTGCGACAGCTGCTTCAATTCTTTATCGATAAACTCGCACTAATACGAATTGAGCATAGCGCATTTGGGGTCCAAATTGTCCGCGGATGTATGCACTGCTCGATTGAAACGATGCGGTTGCACAAGATTCCGGGCCTTTTCACCATCAAAAGTTCACTGAATACCTATCAAGAATGCGACACAGCATCCATACTCAATGTTGTCAAAATGGGCAATCGCAAAAAATTCAATGGACGGAGAGGGCACATGTCACGATGGGAAACATGAATTGAGTCGATCAAATGGGTATCTCATTGCCTTATGCCAAGGTCACTTTTATATCAGACACCTCAAACGCCGCACCTGGGCTTGTCCCACCAGTCGAAAACTGGAGCTCTGTGTTGGAGACGTACTGCTCATTCAGCTATGTAAACCTTCTATGGCGTAAATCATCCGATCATGTCTGTTATGCATCATTTCACCGATGTGCAAACATTTACTCCTCATCGGGGATCTCGATCTCGCCGGACCTGATGTCGTCGGAGACAGCCTTGGGGCTGCGGCCGTCAACCTGGCAACCGGTGGAGAAAGCAGTTCCGAGGATCTCGAGAACGGTACCCTTCAGGTCCTTGGCCATGGACTTGAAGCGCATGGTCTTGGCGATGGCGATGATCTCATCGAGAGGGATGGACTTGGTGTGCTTGATGTTCTTCTCCTTCTTGCGGTCCCTGGGAGGCTCCTTAAGGGCCTTGATGACGAGGGAAGAGGCGGAGGGAACGACGGAGACGGCGGCCTGACGGTTCTGGATGGTCAACTTGACGGTGACGCGCAGACCCTTCCAGTCACCGGTGGCCTTGGCGATATCTTCACCGACCTCTGCCGTCTTCGTTAGTGATTATTTACA
Source organism: Macroventuria anomochaeta (assembly GCF_010093625.1). Lineage (NCBI taxonomy): Eukaryota > Fungi > Ascomycota > Dothideomycetes > Pleosporales > Didymellaceae > Macroventuria > Macroventuria anomochaeta. The sequence continues at coordinate 715,711 of NW_022985369.1, forward strand.
AAGGCGCAAGCGCAGAAATGCGCTTGCATGATTTCGTGGAATACGCACTCTTGGGCGAGAGACCGAGAGGACCGATCTTGGGGGCGAGGGCGGAGGAGGCACCGACTTCACCACCGGTCGCACGGAGGTGGATGACCTTAACCTCGGAGGGATCGAACTTGGGAGCTGCAGCGGTCGTTAGCCAGGCTGTCGCAGCCGATCAGAAGGACGATACTCACGCATGGCTAGTGCGAGAGGTGGTCTGTCGTTTCTGATAAGGTCGGGTTAGTTGAACGTCGAGGTTGAAGAATCGAAAAGTTCGCGCACCCGCGACGATATTGAGGTGGGCGTATCGTTAAGCGAGCCAAGGCGGCCTAGCTGCATGGGTGATGGTTCGTTGACGCCACCATCTCAGACATCACCAACATCATCTTCTTGCGCTTCTGGTCACTTTTGTTTATCATCTTATCGTAAAATACCGCAGCCATAAATCGTAAACCTCTCCTGATAAAAAGACCCACCATCGCTGATACTTGCGCTCACAATGTCTCGACCTTTACGTCAATTCGACCAAGAGCCTTTGCTCAAGATGTCGTCCATAAAACAACGAATGGCAATTGACCCAAGACATTACTGGGACTGCTGCGAGATGAAGCCGCGATCTATATGGGCGGCTAGCGAGCAGTATTAATATCTACGAAGCGAGGATCCGCATCCTCTCCCGCCATAACCTGCACTGCATTTTCCTCCACGACCGCCCCAGTAGCCTCTTCTGCGTCTAGCTCTTCCTCAACATCGTTACCAGCATCCCCATACATGTCATAAACTCGTGCACGCTCGCTGTAGTACAGTTTCTGGACAGTGTTTGCACGCATGATCCAATTATACTCCTCCGCCAGCCTCTGCTGGATCTGCTCAAAGCTAACATCCGAGGTGTCTTTCCAGACACAGATGCACGCCTTCAGGAACCCTCGATGCGCCAATGGCTCAGAGACCCTCTTTCGCCGAGCTGCCCCGTCGACAAGAGGATCACCACCAGCGGCATAGACGACCCTGCCACCAATGGTATTGTACTTGTGACCAGCCTGCTTACCACGACGCAGAACGTTCTTGCCCGGCTCCCCAAGATCTTCCTCGGGTCTCAATCCGTGTCTCCTTGCCAGCCGTATCAAGGTGTTGTAATGCTTCTTGCGGACGGTATCGTCAGTGCCAGTCTCACCCGGAAACTTTAGCCTATACAGTCTTGCGCTCTCGCTGTAGGTCAGCTCCTTTTCGTCTAGCCAGTACATGAGCATGCTCAACTGATAGTCTATGTCATCCCCGTACGGTAGATTCTCTGGGGTTGGCTCTGGTGGGTCTTGACCTGGCATCAAATCGTCTCGCGTAGGCATTTTGATGGCTTTGATGGTTCGGTACTTGAAATCGCTGATGTCGATTTCCTTAGGTGCAAAACCGGTCTTCACACGTTTCGTTGCAGCGATTCTGGGGGGTGTCGCGCCGTGCTTGTATGGAACACGAGGAATTTGTACCTTTTTCCGCACCCCTGCGCTTTCTACCGCACCTGAATTAGGCGCGTCATCGATGTGCGAGGGCTGATATGTTGCCACGGGTTGAGGAAGTGATTGGCGCGCATGCTGAGTTACTCTCACATCCGTGTGGAATGGATGTGGCATGGACACCTGTTGTTCATCTTCTGGCAAGGATGAACCAGACACGTCCTGGGTGTTCGGAACAGGTTCTGGGTGCTTTGTGTTGGCCATGTGTGATGACAGATGCATTGCCCTAACCTGAAAAGACGGCTGCCGCGCGTATTGAGGTCGCCTCTCATCAATTTTAGTCGGCGGAAGCATGGATGCATCCCTGGATGGTGGTTGAGACACATATCGCGATCCACTCATTGCTTCCTCGAAAGACAAGGATATGAATCCGCTTCCGTGTAGTGTTTGGCCCATATGTTGAAGAGGCACGGATGCATGCCTTGAAGACACTCCGAATTTGTTCCGAGCAACAGACGGAGCAGGGCCCTGACAATACTCGAACATGTCAACAGGTATGAGCGATCGTAGTTGTGCTCGTGGAATCGCCTGCCCGCCCATTTGCGCAGGTTTATCGACGCCTCCTGAGCAGCCTGAATTGGTGGATCCTGCGACGAGAGAAGATGGCCTTATGTGCTCAGCCATCGCATATGGAGATGTGTACAAGAGCGAGCTGTTTGGCCTGCTTGTGACGGCCAACGTAGGAGTAGACACTGCCCGAGCAGTGCTTCTTGCGACTGCCGACTTCACTGGACTTTGTGCGGCTCGGTGTTCGATATACGGCAAGCCTCCCCACGGATTCATTGCACCGATGATGGTATCTCGGTGTATGGTGCGCGCTTGCGTGACTGCATCCTCATCGTCGCTGTTGGAGACCTTGGAGACAACAATAGAGTCAGATATCGGAGATGCAGCATTAGGACGCCGTTCGAGGTTTCCAGGTTTTTCTGAGATCTTGGGGTTGGTTGCTACCTTCTGTGGAGGAGTTTGCGACATGGCAAACAAGATAGCTGCAACCTCGGACTGCGAGTTCTCGGGAGTTGGCGATCTAGTACGCATGATGTGGCGCGGAATAGCTGGTGTGCGTGCAGTGGTGGTCAAGGACAGGTAGTGTAGGCCAGGTAGTTTAGGGGTTTTTCGCCTTCACTCATACGTCCCTTCACTTGTACCTCGTTTGCTAACGCCAGAAACGGGTCTGACTCGCAACATCTGGCCCACGTCGACAGTACCATCAAGCCTTGTGTTTTTTTCATGCAATTAGACTCATAATGGCAGAGGATTCTTTCTTGGCTGGGGGTGTGCAGCCTTGCTTCCAAAAGCAGCTGGAGCTTATCAGACAGGATGCAGGGGCTTTTCACGGTAGACTCCTCAACCTCAGATTACCTGTGGCCGGCACTCAACGACTACAACTATAAGAGTCATGGACGAGGCAGATACTGCTGAAATTCTGTACGCTACAACATCGAATATGCTCAGAGCTCAGAACAAGCAGCTGACCTGGTACGAGACAACAGAATAGGTGAAGGGTGATTGAAAAATTGGCCACAGGCCAGTCGCCACCTTTTTCCATTCGCTTCCCTCGCTGCTTACACCTCCTCGAAGCTCGTTCTCACCATTTCGCAAGTTTAGTTCGTTCTCTAGTCAACCGCACAGTCATACTTATAGTACCGTACTTAAACAAGTGATCTTCATCCGCCAACATGTACCCTCCTACCTCATCACACGACATGGAGCTGGGCGAATCCGCACTTCGTGCCCTCGCAAAGCTATCACAACGCGCACCAACCGACATCAACTTCCTCAAGTCGCTATGGGACAACGTCACGGACATGTTAGACCACGAGCCCTCAGTCTTCTTGCGTGTCCCAACATCGCAATAAGACTCACACTAAAAACCAAAACGGCCATGCTCCAGGATACCGGCGTGTTACTCACCATGCTGGAAAACCTTGCGCGCCTCGTACTCTACCAGGTTGAGGGTAGAATTCATAAGCTGTCCAGGGCGAATTCGAACGATGAGCAGTCCAGCAAGGTGTAGACTCTAGGCGCGAGGCTGGCGATGCAGCATCCGGATCACGTTACGAATGTTGTTAGGCTGTGGAAGAAAGTTATGGGGATGAAGACGATTGGCATGTCACAGAGTAGATCTGGATTTTCCCAGCTTCTGGTATTAGAGGGCATCATGACGTCTTGAAACTGTGTAGCCATCGAGTGTGATGGAGACGAAGATCTGTTTCCTGTTCGTGTTGTGAAGTTTTGACTGACATGTTGAGCGGTAAAAGCGACATGAGCGGCAACCACAATTAGGATCATAGTTATCCTTTCCTTAAACATATCGTTAAAGCTTTTATTGAGCACGTCAAAAGAGTTGGCCTAAGAATGCATGCAAAGGGAAAAAACCATGTGCGGAAGGTGGATGGGATTCGATGGAAATTATTGAAGATGAAGAGCCATTTCATGTGGGCTACAACTCTGAAGGATGTAGACCTCTTGATGCAGATGCCCCGTCTTGAAGTCAGTTTCTGATCGAGAAGCTGAACATCGTCATGCAGTACAAGAAAATTGCGGAGAAAGTTAAGAGCAACGCAAAAAGGGATTGCAAAGGCAGGAACAGAGTGACAAGAAAAGTGGACAGTGTAGGTGAGATGTGAACCAAAGACGAAGAGTTGGCTGACACTAAGCAGCCACTTCTGCTCCCAGCCATTATGGACCAAAGCCTCCGTCAGCCGCTGCCGCGCCGGCTTCCTCCAAGCGGCTTGAGGCGGTGCCACTAAATCGACTACCTCCAAGCGGACCAAGTCAACAACGTCTAGATAGCCCAAACCGAAAGCTCCTCGTTTGCGTCACGCGAATGGCCTGGGTCAGCCAGCCATCAACGACACGGCCATCGAGGAACCCATCGGTGAGAAGTCGGGCGGAAACGTGACTCCCTCAATAAAGGCCAACGACCAAGGAAAGCGCAAGCGTCCCACCGACGCAGAGGATGAGACATCACCAAAGGGAAATGCGCTACCAAACAAGAAAGAAAAGTACGACTGCAGTAACTCTAGCTACATACCCTTCGTTGGTGACTGGAAGTGTTCTGTCGCGGCCCGCCGCGATACAAAAAGGCCGACCTTTCTGACCCTCGGGTCCTAAAGGTTATATACACCGCAAAGTGTTCTCTCTGCGGCTATTTCAACACAGCCCTATCGAGACTGCCAGTGACACAATCAGGACAAGCCTAATTGCTCAGGCAACAAAGATGAGCACATTGCATATGTGCAGAAGGATGACGGCAAGCATCAGAATGAGCTAGCAGGAGAATAGCGTATGTGGAGCGAAGCTAGCCTAGAGGATCTGCTGATTGAATTAGCCGCACATGTCTGTTCCGGTCAAGCGAAGTCGCGCTCACAAGCAGAACTTGAAGCAGCATAAGCTCTGTTCGTACTCTCAGGAAAGAAGGATGGCGTGCGGGTACAACTTTAGCCCGGCTATACTTGTGGCGCAACCGGATCCGAGTCGTAGCCTCCTGAAATGTTGACGTGAACGCTGACTGGAGCCATAGCACGGCTGAGTGCCTCCAGATATGTCGAATTGTGGCATTTCTGTACGCCCTGAGGTCACAACGGCCGCATCGACCCCCTCATCTCGCTGCTCTTTGCTTCGTGAACATGAATTCCGCCACTTTGACCACCATATCAGGCACCCTGTCCGACTCCTATAAAGGTCAAGCTTTCCGCTCTCGCGACGTCGACGCCTTCCACCCCTCGCTTCAACACCAGCATGGCCTTATTGAAGCTGCTATCACCGACCTAGTCAAACCTACCAAGCGGCGCGATGACCGCAACCTCACCCCCTCCAACCCAGCAAGTTGCGTTGGGCCTGAAGCCAATGAGAAGATCCGGCTGTCTCTGGGCGGCGATGCTGTTGGTGTGTGAGGCGCAGACTCGTACGGTTTTGACTCCGCAGCCTTCTTCTTCGCGGAATTCTTGCGCGAGGCAAGCGCAGTAGCAAGGTTCTGCCAGTGCGGTCGACAGGTGTGGAGGTGGGATGGGGAGAGGAATGTGCGCATCAAGGCAACGACGGCAGCGAAAGTATCTGAGCGCCTCCATGGTGAGGCGTAAGGTCTTCGATGGAGCATGGAATGTGACTGAATGATTTCAGGCTGTTGGTAGTCGCGATAACTTGCCGCAAACCTCGATTCTCTGACCTCCTGGCTCTTCTGTCAATGGTCGACAAAGGTTTTGTGTGGGGCCGACTGCCTCCTGGCTACGGCGGTAACATTCGTCATTTGATCCTACGCTACGCTGAACCTTTTATCACCTATTCTCGCCCACTTCTTGACATCTCTTAAATCCATGACCTTGCCGTTAGCACCATAGCGCCCCTGTGAGTCCCACCAGTCTCGATTTATAGCAGTTTCCGATCTCCATCTCAACATCTTCTTTACGCGCTCCTCGATCTCGCCCCTATTATCGAGGATATCTGCCACTAGTACACCGATAGCAGGACTCGTCATGAAGCCATTGCCTGAGCCCCCAACAGCCACAATCAGATTCTCGATCTCGGGATGTGTGTCGATCAAAAACCTGCGATCAACGGTGTCGGCGTCCCAGCACATGCGTGCAAAGCTGAACTCGCGTTCTGCCAGCTGCGGCATCGTCTCGCGGAGAAGAAGGCGCATACGTGCTTCAGCCTCGGCGGGGATTTGATGGCGTGCGAAAGGAACGGAACGGAATTTCCCATCCTCGATGACTGGGTTGATGTAGCCTGGATGCTCGTCGCAGAGCTTCATCTCTTGCTTCTCGGCATCTGGTTCGATGAAAAAGCCTCGATCGACACCATATAGGACTGGGAGGTCTTTGTACAGAGCTGCTTCTTCGCTAGATAGGGGGATATGTGCAAGTGTCCAGGCTGTCGGTCGAAGTTGGCTTTTGAAGTCCAGTAAGTGGTCGCTATTGGCACCGGCGGAGAGTATCGTATGTTTCGCAGTATGGAAGATGCCATCAGCTGTACGTGCTCCAGATGCTGTCTTCGAGTCTTGGCTGTAGAGTAATGCCTCTACTCTACCCTCTGAATCGCCAGTCACAAAGTGCACTCCCAGCCTCACAGCTTCTACATGCATGGCCTTCATGGCGCCGCTCGCAAATACCCAGCCCGCACCACCTTGCTTCCAAAAACCTCGCCAGCCAGGGAAGTCGCCTTGCAGAACACCATCAGGCATCGTCCTCTGAAAGTCTTCTTTCGTTTTCAACGGCACCAGTGTGGCGTTATCGCTCTTAGCGTATTCAACGCAGCGCTCGTATGCATCATCGCTCACAGCAGCATCGATGAAGCCGGTGGGATGGTAGAAAGGTACGAAAAGCGAATCGTGCTTCCATGCTTTCATAGCAATCTCATGAACGCGGTGCCAGAAATAGTCCTCGTCGGAGTCATCTTGGGATGGCTGGTTCGCTTCCTCTGCGATTTTGTTGAGGTCGTTGCCCGCGGAGATGGCTGAGGGGAAGGAGCTGCCGTCAAGCACCTTGATGCCGGTGTGGCCTCGTCTGGCGAGCTCAAGTGCAATGGAGCAACCCCAGGTTCCCGCGCCGATGATCAAAATGTTACTGTCCGCTTGCGAAGTCATATTGGTGGAGTGAAGAGTGATTGCATTTCGTCTGGCGCCATGGTGGGTTCCATAGGCGAAGTCCACCTTCCTGATCTGGCGGTCGATGCTCAGTTGAGATATACAAACACCTCAAAGATTGGGATCAGGCCACCTTTGAGTAAGTTTCGTATTATTCAAAACTTTGTACACATGAAAGGGACGCGTGAGTGCGTGTCATGGAAGAACACGCTCGACCCAAAGTGGACTAGACTGTATTTCGCCGCGGCAGTCTCAATGAACGCCGCGCAGATCGCAACTGCGCACCAGCACAACGACACTCGCCTTCATGATTCGCATACGCCCGTCGTTACCGCGGCTAAGCACACATCTGAAGAGGACTGGCAAAGCATGGTTCGCCAATTCGGCGAGTGGCCGAGTGAGCAAAGGCACAAGGGATGGCGTACCTATGCATTGGAATAAAGAGACACTAGCGACGAGTGACAAGTATCCGCTGTCGCAGGAATTGTTCGATAAGGTGCATCCAAACACCGAAGAGCCCCATAGACGAATGATAAAGGGCCACACTCGAGAGAAACGGAAAACTGCAACCTCCCACCATGCGAGAACACAGATTGTAAGTCCAGATTTATGCGGTACGTCGAGTCCGGAGCAAGAGCTAGTTGATATTGTGTGTGTACTGACACAAGACCCTCACAGATGACGTCTTGAAGTACTATGGGAAGAGTCTAGAGATCCACAAAGGTTGCGACATCCTCGATATCAACCCTGGTGCCGGCCTCTGGTCGCAGAAGCTGCATGCCTTCCTCCAACCACGCAGTCACGTTCTTATGGAACCGAGCCCCGACCGATTTAAAACGTTCCTAGATCCCCTCCTCAATGCGCCCGGTTCGAAATACAAGCTGGTGCAGAAAGACACCATTGAACTGGAGCAGTATACTGAAATGATAAACGAGGGTGTATTCCCTGATCAGACTCGCGTCAATCCCGAGGACGACAGTGGACAAGAACTGAATACTACCCTCCTAGTAACTGGAACGCTGGTGTGGGACCCAAAGCTGCCAGGCATGGCATTCGACTCGATGGCGAAGCAGCTGTACAATCTCTTCTCTTCCGCTGTCCGGTCCAACGACTATTTTCATGCCTATGGACGCGTACGAACGATATTTTGGGTATCAGCAGATGACTTCAAGCCCATCATTGCCGACTCCATTGCGAATTTTGCAAAGAACAACTGCTTGTTGGAAATGACTCAAAGCATGGATCTGATAGTAAATGCACCACGCGGTGAACGAGGAAGGGGCAAAGCGGCCCCCGGTCGCGAACCGCAATATGAGATCGAGAGCAGTGTGCGGGCAATGCAGAGAGCAAGAGAAAGTGGCATGTCACTCCCCACCCATCGCGAGGACAAGATACATCAGATCGCCGCTGAGATCGAAGAATTGTCCAACGGGACCGGTCGGAGTAAGGGCTCATGGCTTCACGATTACCTTCAGGCGAAACATCGTGAAGGCAAGACTCCTATTGGACTACTCAGTGACGCCCAGTTCCAACATCAAGACCACGCAATAGCCCTGCAGAAGAAGTATCCAGATCTGAATTTCGAAGCGATGGGCAACGCAGTAGACCCTAAGGTGAAACGCAAGGGGACTTTCTGGAAAGGGAAAGAGGATCACCCCGGCCGTGAAGAAGCACACGCCTTCATGCTCACCAAAGCCGCCGATCGCGCGCGGATCGCGAAGAAAGAGCACATGGAACACATCGCCGACATAGGCGAGGAACTATACCATGCCGAATGCCGCGCGCTGCGCATGCCAGACGGCCCAGAAAGAGGCGACCTCCTCAAACAAATCACGGACCTGGATAAACAATGGGAGAAACTCATGTCCGCGGTCGCCGCGAACTACAAAGCATCACCCATAGCCATCCTCGACGACCGAATTTCCCTCCGCTTCCCGCCCCACTCACGCCTGCAATGGGACCGCCGTCCCTTCGAGCCGCTCACCATGACGCCCGACGAAGCCTGGCCCCCGAACCGGCTGGCGCTCATCTCATCGACACCTTTTCCACGTCCCGCAGGCCAGACGGTCGACTGGCACGAGTGGGTGCACGACTTTGTGTATGCTTTGTTCACCGTCCCGTCGCGGCCTTTACCCGAGGCGCTCGACAAGATGCAGCACGGCGCGAGCCAGATCATTGAGAGTTGCCCCAGCTTGACGGATCCGGACAAGGGCGGCAGAATGAATATGAAGCATCTCAGGGTTCGCGTGTTGACGGCGGAGATGATCGAGGAGCTGGTGAGAGCGTATCGAGACTGGCCGTTTAAGGAGCCAGGGAGTGATCATAATAAGTATTTTAGATGGAAGGGGTTGAATCGGGGGAATGATTATGGGGCTTCTTAGTGTGGCGTAGTGCATTGTAAGTGTATGCGAACTTTTTGTACAAATCCTTTAGACTTTTGCATATGAACGGAGAAGAAAAGACAGAAGGCCTAACAAAGCCTAAAGGCTAAAGACCATCTTCTGCTTAGGTTGAGATGGTCTAACAATACCCAGAACCTCTTACACAACTTGGAAAGTTAGCATGCATTGTGCAAAAAGAGCTGCTCTAGGCTTAGTCTTGTTGTAACTTTCTTTGACTACGCCTCTCGTCGAGGTAAACCCAGGAGACAGTAAGTTCTGTGAAAAGACCCAACTTTCTATCGCATATCAGCGCAGCGAGATCGCAGCCTCGGAGTATACTCACACAGAATGCCAGACCAGGACCACCACTTACTAACTGAAGCTTCGTTATGTATATCAGGTCTCGTCCTTTACACTACTGATACATACCGTAAATCAGCGCTGTTGCAATGCTGTCTATCCCATCCTTATCTAGCCAAATCCAGCTCTTCCCTCTTTTGAACCTTCTGTACATCTAAGTATACATCCATATCATCGTACATGGAACTATCCTAACATCGTACTTTACATACGGTACCACTGCCCCAAACTCCTCCTCAGCTCCGCCTCACTCTTCCCCAACACATCAATCCCCCTCTCTACACACGCCCTCCTCAGCTCCCGCCCATCCAACGCCTGACTCCCGCCATCCCTCCGAATCAACTCGTCATCCTGCGTCAGATACGCCAGCGTCTTACTCACGTTGCGCTGCAGCAGCCACTTCGGCGGCGTGAGATTCAGTTTATCTAGAATCCTGGGGTGGCTATCCAATCTTGCACTCAACAGCAAAAGGTGAAAAAGACTCAAGTCGTTGCTGGCGTCTGGAGGAATGATGGCACTCGCCATCGCCATGCCGCCCTCCTTCCCAACCTTACTCTCCGGAGCAAGCAAACCCTCTGCCGCAGCCGCAAGTCTAACAGCGTTCTCATCCGTTCTCGGCGTGCGGTCTTGACTCTGCAGTCTTAGCGCATGGATTGCGATCTTGTTCAGGCGATCCTTCCTCCTCTCCTCCTTTTTTCTTAGTACGCGCTCGACTTGCGTCGGAACCCGGCATGCCTCTGGTATCACGGGGGTCAGGTAAATCACAACGAGAGGCAGCCATTCGCCGAGCGCGAGAATCAAAAAACCCATGACGGGGAGCCTGAGTAAATCTCTTTTCGAGCGGCGGAGGACTTGCCATTCTGCCCGCGACAAAAGTCCGGCACCGGCCATGTCGTTTGACACCCCCTTGCCTTGGTCGGCGAGTTTGGCACGCAGGGTCTTTGCGTACTTCAGTGTCTGCCGCGTGTGCGAGATCCCGGTTTTATAGAACGTGAGATACGCTTTTCCGCAACTGAACAAATAACTGGCATAATTTTGCCCCTCCTTGCGCGCTGGAACGGATAGCTCTGGCGGATACGTAAAACTCGGGAGGTTGAGCTTGTCGTTCGCTTTGACGAGGGTATTCGTCGTCGTCATCGTCGACGAAGTTGGGGGCGATGCGGTGCGTTTTGCAGGCGCGGACGAGGACGACGCGGTTGCTGTGTGTAGTTTTGCCGGCGGAGCAGATTTCGTGGTCTTCGCGACGGTGGGTTTTGGGCCTTTGGGCTTCGTGGGTGGTGGTGATTGCATGCTATAGCGTGGTTTCGACGGCGTGGAAGTAGATGTGGACGCGCAACGTGTCAGCTGCGCAAGGCAACTCCATCTCTTGTCATTCAATTGTGGCCTTGTGCTCAATGCTGCGGTTTGGAAATGTATGCTTTTGCGACATTGCATTTGCGCCAGCACGAATGCGCCGCTCGGTCGTGCCGGAGCGATGAGTGTGGAAAATACAGGCCGTGGCTTCATTGTGGTGATGTTGCTGCCGGAAATGGCAGCTGTAGTGTTGTACGTAGGGAGCGACAGACGTTAGCACTGCGAATGCATTATCTACAGTGCAATGAGTGACGTTATGATTCGCGACTTTGAGAAATGACCGAAGATCCGCCCGCGGGCAACGGCCACGCGATGTCATCACACTTCGCGAACGAGCTAGGCCCAATAGAGGCACCTAAGATATTTACACGTCTGCCAGCCCTTGGCGCCAGCATCTTGTATAGAATCGATGGCAAATTGAGATCACACTAAGAAAGGTTTTGTGATGGTACGGACTCCAATTCGCCTACACCGGACTTACAACTTTCTATATAGACATACACGCTTCCAATAAACCGCTAGACAATCGCTAAGACAAAGCAACAAGAGTAGGAAAAACGACAAAAGCAAACGCCAGCAAATGCATGCGCCCAAGATGATCAAGCTGTAAATGCCGACAACGCCTTGCGGAAGAAAGCAAGTGATGCCGTACAGCGAACACGAAATACAATATATAAGGAGGCAAGACGAGGGTACAATGCTCGCTCAGATGACTTTACCAGACTAGCAAAGATGCTGGACAGGAAGGCTTTGGGTCGGGCACAAGAAACAAAGAGAGTAGCCAGGATAGGGCGAAGCAGGTCGGAAAGGGAGATGTCGGGGCGGTACGGCAGTGTTGTGGAGTTGGCGGAATTTGTAGGGCGATTCTGGCAAGTGACTATATCTGCGAACGATACCGATGACAGCGCATCAAACGATCTTGGACGGATGTGCGGTGCCGTCGTTCTTGATGAGACTGGCCTCGAGATCAGGAGCTGGCGAGACCTTCGGTATCTTAATGAGCAGGAAAAGACCACCAGGCAGGTCCGCGAAGGGCAACAGCATCACGCCCTCAGTCCTAGGGAAGGTCAATCAATATGCAAAAGACAAGGCTTTCAGCGCTGGTACTTGGCCAACTGTGCCATAATCTCGTTCATATCAGGAGCACCTCCGGGTTGTTGTGTCGGTGTTTGGACAGGTGGGGCGGCGGTTTGTGGTTGACCACCGAGGATGGCAGCGAGAGCCGAGTATTGGGGTTGGCCGAGTTGTGGGAGCTGTGACTGAGCAGAAGAGGTGAAACCGGGAGTCTGACTAGGGCTAGAGACTTGGGCAAGAAGGCGTGCCAGATCCGCGTTTATACCAGGTACAGGCTGGGGGTTCTGGGGCATATTGTTCTGTTGCGACATGGCGCCGAGCAGTTGCGAGAGGGTGTTTGGGTCGAGAGAGGAAATAATGTTGGAGATGTTGTTGGGCTGGGCGGCCGGGGCAGGTGGGAAGGGATTTGGGGCGGATTGGGTGTACTGTGCCAGGGGCGGGTTATAACCATACGCCGGTGCAGGTGGCTGGACTGCTTGAGCGGTCTGCTTTGCGTTGTTGACGAGCATAGCAGCTGTGAGGAGGTCGAGGTCGGCATATTCTATGACAGTTAGCAGTGGACTGATTCACAGTATCGGAGCGCTTACCATTGAATTGAACGTTGCCAGCACCACCGCGCCGGTCGAAGACTTGGACATTGACCTTGCCTTTTGCAAGAGAGCCAGCGTCAAGCCTCACGATGGCCAAAACGCCTTCGATGATTTGTCTCCGCACGACTGCTGCCTCAGGAAGACGAGGGCTCATGATGAGGACGTTAATACGCAGGTTTTGGGTGCGGAATGTGTCTTCAACATATCGGATGAAGTCGCTGTGCGAGTCAGCAAATAGGGTCTAATGGGAGGTATGTGGATACTAACCGAGGAAGTCCTTCGCTGAGTACAAGGACCTGGATATCAGGTACCTCGTGCGGCGGCCTGCGAGGAAGACCCAAGTCGTAATCTGTGTCACGCCTTGGTGATGGACTCCTGTATCGACGAGGAGGCGTTCGTGATCGACTACGATACCGGCCATCATATCTGTCACGACTCCTATCTCTTGACCGCATACCTCGAGGTGGGCCGCGAGGGGAAGGAGAGCGCATGGGTCGGTAGTCGTCCCTGTCGCAGAAACGTCTATCTCGATCCCTGGGTGATATGGAGTTATGAGGTCCACCATATCTTCCATCTCGAGAAGGTCCTGTGCCGCCTCGGCTATAGTCAGGCGATCGTGAGCGGCGACGACCTCCGTTTGTGTTCTGTGGTTCCGGTGCCTTCTTTGTGTTTCGTTGTGGCTTAGAGATCTCTAGATCTACTGCTGTCAATACGAGCCCACCCTGGGAACTGCCTGCACTTACGCATCTTTCTACCACGCACTGCTTGTCCCTGCTCTGTGTCCAATGCTCGTCGACATGATTCGGAGTCCAGGAACTGAACGAAGCCATACGCTTGTTTGATCGAGATCTGTGCAAGCTTGCCGTGTCGGTAAAATCGGTGGAAGATGTCGCGCTTTGTAACTTTCTCAGTAGGGAGGTTGCCTGATGCGTATTAGAGATATGCGAAGGTAGGGCTGTTAAAGATGCTCACCAATGAAGAGACGCGAGCCCATTGGAAATTGATCCCATTGTCCTTCAGTCACAAACTTCCTCTCCTGGTCCAGAAATGCTTCATACAGCCTGTTCACCTCCGGACCCCATCGTATATCCTCGTCGTCGCCCGGTGATGCACTCCGCTGAGCCTGTGCCTGACCAGTGCCCGGTGCAGGTGAGCTCTGAGCTGGTCGTGATATCGCTGATGACTGCTGAACTCCCACATTTGGAGCCTGCGATTGCCCATTGCCGCGCTGCTGTATGTTAGACGGCATCTGGCTGCCGGGATGATATGACCTAATATCATCGCTGGGGTCATAGTTGGGGTGCGTGGCAGGCTTCTCTTGCGCAGGTGGTCGAGGAGGGAGGTTGGACGCCGGCTGAGGTAATGAAGCTGAGGCGCTGCCTTGCGGCTGGGCAGACAGGGATGACAACTGAGAAGCATATTGGCCGGACGGCGCATTGTGTGCAGAAGGCGTCAAAGAATCCAACAAGGCTTGTACGTCAACATTGCCGCCAGCAGTGGCCTCAGTCTGATAGTGAGCGCCTTGGGCAGACTGGACGGGAGCCGGCTGGGCGGTGTACGCATTATTATGGGCAAATGGGTACGCAGATTGGTTCTGAGAGGATGCAACTTGCGCATCATGGTTGGACGAAGCGCCTGTTTGGTGCGATGCAGAATAGTTGTGGATTGAAGAGGTATCTTGCGTCTGCGTACCCGTTGCGCCGCCGTATGCTGATGAAGGCCCGCCCGTTTGCGCATAGCCCTCAGCGGACTGCGCTCCTACATCTTGGAAGCCTGATACATGCGACTGATCGGCGAATTGCGGCGCGGTGTTCGACGGGACGTTCAGTGTATGCGACGCGGCGGACGGGTACTGTAGAGCTGGTGTGGCATTCTGGGTGTTGTAGGCAGACTCGTCAAAGACAGGGTCCATCTGCATATCAAGACTCAGGATGGGGATGTTCGCAGGCGAGGGAATTTGTTGTGGGCGCGGCGACTCTGGTGTCAATTGTTGATGACGGATATGCTCTGCTTGCTGTGGTGGGCTGTATGTCATGTATGCGAAGCAAGCGCGTAGTGCCGCAACACAGAGAAGGGTTTGAATGGGGTGATCAACTCAAGGGCATATACAGACACTCGTCGCGAAAGGACTGACAGCGCTGGCAGTGGAGCGGAGTGCAAAAGATTTCGCGACTGGCGCCGAAATGCTTACTGAATGAAGCTGTTGTGAAGGTGGGGCTGGAGGTGGCTAGATGTGCAGAGATAAGGTTAGGGCAGCAAGCGTCGAGTTCAGATGGAAAGACGACGAGTGCAGTGCAGTCATATGGAGTGGCAAGAACGAGGGTGAGAACAGGAAGGCGCAGTGCAGCAGCTGTTGGGGGAATACCGAAGTGGGGATGATATGGCGCACGTCTTTCTTCACAGGGCTTTTCCTCGACCGAGAGCTTCTGGAACTACGGAGAGCGTGTGAGGGCGCTAGTGGCTTGCGCATGGAGCTCCGACACAGACGTGAAATCACCATGACCAACAAACATGCAACTTTTCCGTTGTCGCCCTGCCATCGCAATTCCTACCGGCGCGAGAACCCCGCAAGCTGTGCAATACCGCTGGTTATCAGCTCGCAGCGGCAGCAGCAGTACTATCAGTAATGAGGAGCTGCAGAAGGCACGGACGTGGCTCGCGGCGCTGCATGCAGAGGTGATTCCACTGAAGACAATTGGCGAATTGAGCTTCAGCAGGTCGTCCGGCCCGGGCGGGCAGAATGTGAACAAGTGAGACCGATCATGTCCCGAGCAGAAAACGGCGCGCTATACTGAACACGTACACAAGAGTAAATTCTAAAGCTACTTTGAGAGTACCCCTCGGGGCTCTCCTGAACCATGTCCCTACTGCTCTTCATGCAGAGATCAGCCGCTCGCGCTACGTTGCGGCTAAGTCCAACGATATCATAGTCCAGGCCGACGACAGTCGCAAGCAGAACGACAATGCTCATGCCTGCTACAAGCGACTGTACGATGCCATTGTTGAGGCGGGGCGCAACGCCGTGCCAAATGAGACGTCCGCGGAGCAGATGCGCCATGTCAAGAACCTGTGGGTAGAGCTGAAGTTGGTGCACACAGCTCAATCGCTGACCATACCGCAGACAAAAAGCCGACAACGAGCGCCGACTGAAGAGCAAGAAGCAGCAGAGCGCCAAGAAGAGTTCGAGAAGAGGCCATGGAGACGATTGAAGTGGCCAAGGGATATATTGTCCACAATGAGGTAGTGCCATTTCGGCTCGTCGGTCGTATGTCTAATACAGGTGATGTGGTCAAACTCTGTACAAGAACTGCCATCGTGACTCACGGTGTTGCTCATATAGCAGCAGCAGCGAAGCCGTGGCGTGCGGTCCCATCACTCGAAGTGACAGCATGCAGGGTATGCTTAGTGTGCCGAGTCTTCTGACCATCTTCATGTTTCGAGAGCGGCTTTCAGCTCCTGCAGCTCTTCATTGGCGGACCATGTTTTGATACTCAACGGAACCAACGCTCTTGCATCGTCTCTCTTTCCTTCCTGCACCAACGACCTGGTCAGACTGGCGACTTTGCCACCGTCTGTGCCTCCCAGCGCCTTCATATACTTGCGAAGTGTCGACCTAATTGCTTTCTGCAGAGCCGAGTCCATGTCCGCAGACGACCCTTGGATGGTTAAAAGTTGGCGAACAGCGACCTCTGCCAACCGAGTAGCTTCACTTGGGTAAGCGTCGATAGCCGAGCTGATAACATCGAACGCGTCTCCAAGCACGACAGGGAACTCTGGGCTGCCAGGACGTTGGCCAAAGAGCTGCATACGGAAGCTGCAAATGGCGTTCTCGACAGCCCTAGGGCGGGTTTGCTGCAGATAATCCAGCACATGCTGCAGGATGCGCGGGATGCATGCCAGTTGGTCGAACTCGGCGAACATGTTGAAGAACTTCTCCACGACCTTGGGTCTGTTCGGGAACTGCTTCATAGCTGAGTCGAAGATGGCCAGAGGAATCGCTCCTGTGAGAACCGGCGCTGAAGCCAGATTCTGCAGAGCCACCTCGTCCACGCCATCGTCTTGCTTCAGGCTTGGGTTGATGTCTTCTGCCGTTACATCAGGCAGCGCAATCATGTCGGTGTCCTCGTCACCGCTTTGCTGCTTCTTGGTGCGATCGATATCCAGACCCAAGATCTTCCTTCGTCCTGCAATCTTGCCCACGTAGATGGTCTCCAACTTGGCATAGTCCAACCACATGTCCTCCGAGTTCTTGCAAAATCTCAGTCCACGCTGCATATAGCTTCTTGCGTTCGTAATATCCGCCTGGGAGTCCATGAAGTAATTTGCGGCAAGCGTCCATAGCTCAGGCTTGGTGGGGTGTAGACGGACGACTGAGGTGAAGATGTCGTTCAGACGCCTGTAGGCCTTGTCCTTGCGCGCAAAGTCGATATAGTGCAGCCACAACGTCAGGTCTCCAGAGAACTTCTTGGTCGCGCGGTTGTAGAGAAAGTAGATGCTGCGCTGCCCAGCACCCTTGTGCCGTATGCCGAGTCGCTTCACTCGTTTTTGGCGGAGTGCGTCGATGTTCTTCTCGAATTCGATGTATCGCATGTAGTCGCTGGGGTGGGAGCCTCTGGCATTGATTATGTGCTCGAAGTCTGAGCGCTTCTTGGCTATCGACTTGATCTCTTCCTACTAATTGTTAGCAATGCACAAATTGTATTATGATAGTGCAATGCTCACTCTGGTGAAGATCTTCTTGCGCTCGAGCTCGTTCAGCTCCGTCGCGCTCTGCTCCAAGTAGAAACGCGCCTTGTCGCTGGGGCCTGCCATGTTTTGCCGTGTTGTCGTTATGCAGCAGCGGCGATCGCAAAAATGTTGCGGAGCTCAAGAAATCCAAAGCCGCAAAAGCCCCACCAGCCAATCATGCTGCCGGCTTGGCCCGCAGTAGTGAACCCTGACCTCACATGCCAGCGCGAACTTCAAGGAGACCGTCGTGTGCCTGCATTGGTGTCCGCTTGTATCACACTCTTTCGTTTTCTCCCTTCTTTTCTTGCTTGGGAGACACACGCATAGTGCTCCCAATTGACTTGTGATGGCGCCCAAATACAGAGATGGCGACACAGTCGCGTCTGTAGGTGCTCTCTACATCTCCGCAGCTCTCCGCAAGCTCATAGCACGCAGTTCAATGGAAAATGGGTATCATACACACATACAGCTATGGCCTATGGTATGCATTGGACGTGTCATATCAATCGCCCAGGCTAATTTTTCAAAGCGGCCTTCGTCGGTGCTCTGATCGTTGGAATGTAAAACCGCCCCTCCATCACCAGATCTCGAACGCGACTGAGCATATACAGGTGGCTCCACTACCACAAGATCGTCCAGAATGAGATTGCAGTCAGTGCACATGGTCTTTGAGGATGTGGACTGTACCAACAACAAGTGTAGGGCTACCCAGAGGAGTGGTTTCCTTCTGTCTCTGCCACCATTGGTGACCGCTATCCGGAGCGATCCGTCTTCATGCTCTTCATTGCCCTCACATCTGGTATGCCTTCAAACAGCCATCACAAGACAAAAGCTTATCACGACCAGGCCCTCGATTCGCACTGGTTGGCCTCTGGTACATTCTGACCCGCCGACCTAACTCGACCCTCCCCAAATTCGTCGCCGGCATTGGCATCTTCCGAACATTGACCTGTGGAGGATGGACATACGTTACATCGACTGACGACCATGACTGGCACGACATATTCATGATCTCATACTTGGTCGCTACTCTGCCCTGGACCCTTGGCTGCTTCGCCTTGAGCCCTCGCAACCCCACCGCGATCAAGTACAGGAAGCTCTTTGCTGGGTCCTTCTTTGCGACACTTGTACCGCTGATCTACTTCTTCATCCAGCACAAGGTGCACCGCATTCCTGGAGGTAAGTCAAGAGCTATACCAATCATCGAACCTCGACTGATCATTTGCAGCGTACACCATCTACGCCTTCTTCGAATGGTCACTCGTTCTGCTCGATGTAGCATTCGACGCAGTCACAATGATCGAGTTTGCGAACTTTGAGATTGTTGTGAAGGATGTCCGAGGTGTATCTCGAGGGTACGTTCCACGGCTCCCAATATAGATAGACGCCCCGTACGAATGCAAATGTTCTACGACCACGTTCTGATCCGCTGCGTCTTTAGTGCTGGCAACAAAGCCGTCTCTGACGCTGTCCTCGAGAAAGAGTACGTCTTTCAGACCCGAGTCCATGTACGACCTCTAATCGTTGTGTAGGAAGGATAAGGAGATTGGTACAGTCTTCTCTGGAGCTTTCTCCTGGGTTGGCTTCTTCGACGCAGCTGCTGATGTCTACACTGGAGTATGTTTGGTCGCGAGTCTATGCTCAGAAGGAACACTAACAACGGCAGTTTGTCTTCTGGTCCATGCTGACCGCTCTTGGAGTGTGTGTCTGGTGTAAGTGCAACAGTCCTAGATCATGACGTCTGTACTAATTCCCCCAGACTTCCCTCTCTGGCACATGGGCATCTCTGGCTACGAAGTCATGGTCATGTGCACCGTTTCTCCTTTCCTGCTCTGCGTACGACCGCTACGCTTCCTCATCGTTCGCCACGTCCGCATCTGTCACCTGTTGTCGCTCTCTGGTCTACTCTCCTTCCTTGCCAAGTCGCCTGAGAACCGTCTCTTCTCTGCTGGATTTGGTGTATGGATGGCATGCTTGTCTTGGGCTGCCACTTTCTATGGAGAGAGGTCGCAGCCTCATCGCTTGGAGGCGCGCATCTCAGCGTTCTCCCTTGGTCTGATCGCGTCCAGCATTGCCAAGTTTGCCTTCTATACGAACAACCCCATCTGGCCGATTATGCACGAGGCAAATGGTGGCTGGAACAAGACTGGTCTTGCCGTTGCTGTCATTGCCATCCTGCGGTCTACAAGGTCTACTGCCAGCTCTGGCGCCGACATCCCGGCTCCTGGACCTACCAAGGGTTCCTCTACACTGTCTGCTTTCGGTATCGCTGGCCTCTTCTTTTCTATGCACTCCTTGTTGTCTGACTCCAGCACCATGATCTCATGGGTGTGGGAAGGCTACCCCGTCCGAGGCCCGCTCGCCGTACCTCACGGTGCAGTCACTCTACTTGCTATGGGTTTCGGCCTCTTGGTTGGTCTATTCGCACCGAATCTTTCGCGCTCATGGGCCTTCTACGGTGTGGGTTCCATTGGCGCTGCTGTTCTTACCACTTCCAAGCACTGGACCGGATACTACGGAGCACTGGTCGTGGCCGTCTACACTATGGCTGTCGCTCCGGCTCTCATTTCTCAAGCTGCTCGCCATTCCCCAGCTAAGACCTTCGGCCTTGGCTTCCTGGTCTATAACTTCATGGTCCTGTTCCACGTTTGGGTTGTCGCCTACGCTTTCGTCCCTGGTGGTCCCCTCGTCCGCGAACACACCGACTGGGTCATGACTACCATGATGCTTCTTATTGGTGCAGGCGTCTTCAGCGTCTCTGCTCAGCCACCCGCTCTGAAGAGCTACAAGGGCAAGCTCACTGTCACCGCTGCCGCCAGCCGACAGCGCTCGTACTATTTGTATGTCCTCGGCTTCCTCGAGCTCCTCGCCATCGCAACCGCCTACCTCCGCTTCCCATCCTACGACTACACACCCTACCACCCCGAGACCAAGTCCATCACAGCCGGTATCTGGACAATCCACTTCTCTCTCGACAACGACATGTGGTCCTCAGAATACCGCATGCGCGACCTAATCAAAGAACTCGAAGTCGACGTAATTGGCCTTCTCGAATCCGACCTCCAGCGCATCATCATGGGCAACCGCGACACCACCCAATTCCTCGCCGAAGACCTCGGCATGTACGTCGACTTTGGCCCCGGCCCTAACAAGCACACCTGGGGCTCAGCCCTGCTCTCCAAGTTCCCCATCGTGAACTCAACACATCACCTCCTGCCCTCTCCCGTCGGTGAACTGGCGCCCGCTATCGAAGCCACAATTGACGCGTACGGCATACTTGTGGATGTCTTCGTGTTCCACTCTGGTCAGGAAGAGGACCCTGAGGATCGCAGACTGCAGAGCGAGTACCTCGCCGAGCGCATGAAAGCCACGCCTCGCCCGGCGATTCTGCTGTCGTACCTTGTCATCAAGCCCGGCAAGGGCAATTACAATACTTATGTTGGTGAGAAGAGCGGTATGAAGGATATTGATCCTAGTGATTGGGATAGGTGGTGCGAGTACATTCTGTACAAGGGGTTGAAGCGCACGGGATATGCGAGGGTGTCGAGACATACTATCACGGATACGGAACTCCAGGTAAGCTTTCTTCTACTCTCTGATATGGTGATTGTTGTGTAGTGCTAATGGACAATAGGTCGGCAAGTTCGTCGTCGACCAGCCCGAAAACGGAAACGACCTTATATCCGAGGACCAGGTTGCGCCTGGCTTGCGCTTCCCAGATCTATTCAAGGGCGAGGGCGTCAGAGGACACAAATACCATGTCTTCAACGAGCCGAGGTACTACGCTTAGACTCTGACAGAGACTTTGATATCTTGTAACAGATCGATGGGTGAGGGGACACGATACGTAGTATACTGTAATATATGCAAGGGATTTGTTCAACAAACATGGCGTGATCATCGTATGTCAAATTGATTTGGTGGCTGATTGTTCTCCTTACACGTCTCAATCGTTCCTCCATGCGTAAAGTCTGGTATGTATGCGTTACCGACGAAGCGATAATAGCCACCTTGCCGGCGCAGTACGGCGAGATACTCGACCCCGGCTAGAATGGCTATCGCGTCGTCCAACCGCATTGTTGCGAGTCGACCTTGATGAGAGGCGTGACGAATAAAGTCACGATGACATTAAATCTTTGTCTAAGACCACTCAATAATCGCAGCGCTTTAGAATAATGTGTATTGACTTTTGAAGTTGTGCGAGAGGTCTGGGTATTGTTAGACAATCTCAACCTTGGCAAAACATAGTCTTTGGCCTTTGGCCTATGGCCCTGGGCTTCATTGAGCGTTTACTCAGCTGGTTTTTCATACCATCTTTCTGGACTCGAGTTTGAGATGGATCTGTGGCGGCTTCACCAGGCCACAACAGTATGGCTCGGTTTGTCGATTCGTGTACGAGAAGATGGCCTGTAAATATCAATTCGACGGTTGGACGGCAAGAGTAGATTTCTGGAACAGGCGCTGCATGCGAGTATGATAGGAACGGTTATTGGTCTGCGCTGATTCGCGACAGACTGGAGTGTCGAAGCGACTGCGGCCGCGTTCCGTTCGTCTTACGACTTGATATGGTGCAGGTCGAGCGGCGTTACATGGTCATGATGAGCTGCCAAGTTGCGCGAGTCCATCAGAAACCAACGGTAGTCTGAGAACCGGACTCGGATGTTCTCTTGCCGATAGTGATTTATGTTGGTCGGTGAAGGCGTCGGTCGCGTTACTTCTCCGACCGTTGTTGTTGAAGGCTGAAGTCTTGCAAGATTTAGCGGCGATTCGAGACGACTAGCGCCAAGGCCTCAAGGATCAAAGAGATCGAAAGTGATGCTGGAGATCAGAATTGACAAATTACGGGGATGCTAGAGTAGCGGTGGGTCTCTGTGGGTGTCAGCATGTCAGGAAAGGTTGCGATGGTCGTTGAGTTCAGTCTCTGAAGTCTGAAAGAGATGTCTCGAGGATGTTTTCCTTCCGGAGAGGACCTTTTCAGCTTCAATATCTTGGTCGGACGTTCTACTTCGCATGTTGCTCGGTCCCGGCACCACGCTCATGCTCAAATCATCGGTAATCCCTGTCACTCAGGGTTCAGTTCCCCCTGTGATAATCGCCACTAACAACGGTAGCTCGCACGAAAATTCAACGTGCTACCCTGATGAAGTGCTTGAGGGCATTTCCCAACAGGAGTAGCCTTTTGCGTCGGTTTGGCGGGCTCTTTGTCCTTCGGTTGGTCCGGATGAAGAAGGTGGATGTCCGTGAACTCTCATCATGTGGTGCTGCACCTCCACCATATGCCGTTCGAGTGGAGTCCCTTAAAGGCCACAAGACGATTCGTCAAGTTTGGCTGTGCGAGATCGGAATCGACCGGCTGACACGAGGCACTGTTGTAGTAGGTGTAGGCGGGACGGCAACAACATATTGTAGAGCGAGAACACCAATATTCTATCAAACGTCCGAGTGTGAGATGGTTCTAAAGATGTCGAAGCGAGGTTGAATGGGGCGCCTGTCGTGTGTTTTGCGCCTATTGAGAGGTGTCGAGGCTAACGGGTCGTCAGCCCTGTGCAGAAGTGAATCGGCGATCGCGCTCCAGGCCAGGATGAAAACCTGATCTGCGGCCACGCTGGGAGGCTTGGTACAGTCTTAGTCATATGTGGAACGTACATCGAAAGTAAGGAAGAAGAGGTTAAGAAGATGTTAGACCCTCGATTATGCGAGGTGTCAAACACCCTGGCGGTGCCTTCCTTCCGGAGGTACTCTGGGACGTAAGAGAGGGAATTTCGAAAACATTATTGGAATTTCAAACCGTTTGTGAGCCTTCAGGGCGGGGTTTACTGAGTGCGTTATTCCGCCATAACGTTTATCGAGAGTATCAGCCATCGTTTGCTGTTGCTCACCCAAATCGTCGATACAAAGCCTCGTTACGATGTCCCTCAGCTACCGTCGACCATCAACGTCTTCAATACCAACAACAACCTACTCGCGCGTCAACATCCCGTCCCGAGGTCCTGGCTCGAAGGAAACAAGGAATAAGCATATCGTGCAAGCTGAAAACCGACGTCCCCAACCGTCGATCGATCACGCAAACAGTCCCTATACTCACGAGCATGTTATGTTACACATTCCCAATCAGACCCACACTACCTCGTCTATTTGGAAGTAGTACATAACGTTGAATGAGCGAGATCTGAGATCACTCTGCACCGCACTCCGGAGTTATTAGACCCCCACCTGCCGTACACGTAGCTGTAGGGAAGAGTGCGTGCAAGTATCATCAGGAAGCTATTCGATTAGGCAAAAGCGTTCGAAGGAGGAAAACAGTCTAACAGGCTTGAGGGCCACAATACCGGGAATGTGCACCAACTTCACCCTCAAGCACGTCACCTGCAGTCACCACTTCTGGGTAAAGCGACTTTGTCACCGCGGCTCAGAGTGCACGTATCAGACTGAGGTGGAGAGCTCGAAAGGAGGAGAGTGTTGGGACTGCGACCCTGGGCAGGCGCCACCTGCTGCTATATTCTCTGATGGCAAGAAGATTGAGGTGATATGGGGCAGGGTGAAGAAGAAAAGTAAAAGTTCGCCGAGGGTCACGGGGTCGGCATGAAGGGAAAATAAGGTTGTGGCTACGGGGATCTGGAGTAAGATCGATATTTGGGTCTTCAGACAGAACAAACACGCATCCAACCATGACTGTCTTTGCGACGCTTCAGATTTACACCTTCCTCTGATCCTGCCATTTCTTGCTATCGAACACCTGACTACCTCCACAATTCGGTGAACGGGAGGTGAAGTGAAAGTCAAGTGAAATCAAGCAAGAGCATGCTCGCAATTTCGTCTCGCTTATCCGACAGCACTGTCTACCTCCGGGCTTCCCGTGCTTCTTCTTTCTTCCACTGGCTCAGCGCCTTCCAACTTCCGTACCACCAGTACCAGCTGCTTCACTGAGCAAGAATCAACTCCCCTGCATCAACGCGAGACTCAGTATGGACGCGAATGTACAACAAGCTGCTTCAGAGAAGGATTGCCGTATCCCGCAAAAAGATTAGAAAGAGCAAGTACAGCTCGAGCTTCGATTATCCATTGCTGACGCCCATGTTGAGTTACAGTAGCTGCATCGAGGTCCTTGTTAGCGCGGACAGCCAGCAGAAGAAGTTCACTGTTCCCGAAGCCCACCTCACCGACCGATTGCCTTTCTTCAAAAAAGCGCTGTCTGGAAATTGGTCCGAAGCGGAAGAATGACTCGTCAGGCTATCTGAAGACGACCCGGTTATGTTCCAGAACTACCTGCAACTTCCGTATACCAACCATGTTCCTGTCATCCAAGACCCGTCTTCGAAGGGAATAGAAGACCAGGTTATGGCTGAGCAGGATGTTCTTGCAGAACTTTACGTACTCGCTGGGAAACTGCAAGACATCGAGGCGAAGAACGACATTCTGGCAAGCCTGCTTGCAAGCACAGGTAAGGAACGTCCCGACGGATATGCATGGGATCCACAAGCCCGCATCATTGGAATAGTCTATGCGGGTAATCCTTGTGGCTCTATGATGCGAAAATTGTTAGTGGACCTCTATCCTGTGTCGGCGACTGGAAAATGGTTCATGGGGAAGCCGGGGTTTCCAAACAAGTTTATCGAAGACCTATTGGTCAGTTCACACCGCCTATCTCAACTCGCGCTCGTTCTTCTTCAAGAAAGCCTTGTCCGGCAACTGTCAGGAATCAGGCGAGCGCATAACCAAACTACCCGAGGATGAAAGCGACACCTTTGAGCTATGCCTACATTGTGTATACGGCAGATTTGGCTATTGAGCCCTATGCGATACCTGCAGACTATGTGGACCATGAGGAACGGCTGTTGTTGACCAAGCTCTACGTGTTTGTGGAGAAAGTCCAACACATACCCTATGGACCATGTGTCGATGTGTAGTATATCGAGCGGATGGTGTACACCACCACTCCTCAGTGTAAGCCACACCAGACCTCAGTGTCCCATACATTTTAGAAAGACGTTTTACACCGAACACGTAAGCTGAGCATGGGGGGTGGCGCACCTAAGAGTGGCGCAGAGAAATACCCGGGCGGAGGGGCCGAGGGATATACTCAGGTGCCGAACTGGCCCCTTCCGTCATCCTACGCGTTATCCATCCATCCACGGTTACTTCCTCCATCACCATCTCTCTACAGTTGCTCATTCCAACCAAACGGTGCCTGCGCAGGGCAGATTTATTAACATGCGGGTAAGATTTGGCTAAATCGCCTGAATCTGCGCTCTGTTTCCCTTGGCGTTAATAGGTAGATAGTAAACAGAGGCCTGTGGAAGTTGGCAAGTAAAAGAGTGGTACTAAACAATGGTATTTGCGGCAAGAAGCGCGTGCAGACGGCTCCTAATAGGTGTCTATACACCGAGAGCGCTCGTTGTAGGATATACCATATGCTGTAGCACACACCGAGCTTGGTTCATAGGGTACGAGCGAAGAACACTGCTATAAAATCTTCCATGAAAACCACTTGGAAGTTCCGCTCGGACGATTGTTGGTGGAGCCCGGATGCGGACTTTGTTAACATCATCTACAAAGGGACCATGTCGGGATCTCCAATGCGCAGATTGCTTGTCGACATATTTGCATACGCGATAACTGCCGAGTGAGATACGATGGATAGCTACCCACAAGATCTTCTCTCCGATCTAGTGAAAGGGATGTTGAACATTCGTATGAACGACTCGTTCGAAGACCGCCATCTCGAGGAGAGTGATGGGCCTGAAAACTACTTGGAGGCGGAGTCAGATGACAACGAGTAGCATAAGCTGCGCAATGCAGTCACTCAGGTATTTGAGACCTGAAGGAAGTCTTCACGACAACTCGACCAACATGGCTTACAAAAGATTGCAACCGAGCAGGGAAAGATCGTCCGCTTCGGATACGCCTCGGCATCAGCGAAGGGGAAGTGTGTTCATCAGAAGGTCTTGTCAATAATTTTGCTTTCGATACTATAGTCGCTTACCAATGGTCCCACATGACAACATCCCATCTTCCTCTCTCATGAACTCACTTTTTAAGGGTGCGTGGTACCATTCCACTTCAACCTACACCTCTCATGATACGCCTTAGCCCCCCTGCGCAAACGCCGCCGGAATACTCCCATAAAACTCCGTAACATTAACATTGTTCAAGGATTTTGGATATCCCAAGCTCGCCTTAACCAGCTCGGGGTCCTCCACAAACAAGTTTTGGCTCGTGCGGCTTACGCCAGGGTCTTCACTGCTCAAGCCCGCCACGAACACAGCAGGCTCGCAGTTGTCATTGAACTCGTAGTGGATGGAGCCTTGAGGGCGGATGGTGCCTTGGTAGAGACCGATGGTGGTGATAACGGGCTTGTCGAAGCCGTCTTCTGGACGAAGCCAGTGTGCAGGGATTTGCCGGCGACGAGGAGGACGATTTCGGCTGCGCGGTTAATCTTTGCAGTTGGTGAAGGAGACTTATAAGGCGTTCAGATATCCAATAGCCATACTGATGCCAGTGTTTAACAATACAGGGAAGTTCATTGCTTGAGCCAGATAGCCCTGACCACTAGTCCGTTACCCACGTTGCTAACGAAGCCCTCGAGGGTGAAGTCGAATTGAAGTAGTTGTTGCTGTCACCCAGACTGCGGATATACTTGAGCTTGTCGACTTCGGTGTATGTAAGTTTGATCTCGTTGAGCTGCTCCTTCGTGTACGTTGGGTTCAGGCGGCCATATTTAGCGTATGGGCTGCCTCCGGGTGGTGTTTAGGTTTGACATCTGTCGAGTGGGTTTCTGAACACGCTCTCTTTTGGTGGATTGGGAAGAGCGTTGGGGAGAGCAGAGATACTGAGAGCTAGTGATGCCGCAAAGGCGGAGATGATGCCTTTGCTGTACATGTTGGAAAAATGCAATTGAAATAGATGTCAAAGCTGTGAAGTCTTGTCAAAGTAACTCCATTTCTGCTAGGATGACTTCCAGTGCGAGTGTGACGGTTCATATACCATGGCACCGGTACTCACATAGCGTTTGACGTTACAAATCTAGAACGCCCTCTGTCCATCTGGATCAACAGATGCAAGTCTGCACGCACAGTATGTTGCAAAGCATTGTACGGCATTTTCACTTGGAGCCTAGTAGTTACCTGAATGTTTCTCGAAGAGCAACATGTAGGCGCTCAGCGGCTGAGGTCTGGAGCCGCCATGCAGCACAGCAAACGCCTTGTTGACCAGGTCAAAAACGCTGCACAATCTGATATGTAAGGACTAGACCTACAGTACTAAGACTAAAGTCTGGTCGCATGAGCACAGGCCTCACCCCAACACCGTGATTGCATCAGCAACAACCCAACTTCCCACCCCATCTACACACCCAATATGAGAGCTTTTGGTGCTAAGATTTCTGCCGATCGATTGCCTGGTGGTGAATTATCAGAGCGTCAACGCGATT